>NC_090282.1:12705088-13009195 GCF_037392515.1 Haliotis asinina | reverse complement strand
TAGGACAAGACATTGTTGTTTTCACATGTGATCAACAACTTTACAAGGTTGCAGTTCACATAACATGGGCATACCCAGAAAGATTCAGCCATTTCTTTCTGCGCCTCGGAGGAATGCATTTCCTTATGAACTTTATTGGATGTGTTGGCACACTGATGGCTGGAAGTGGACTGTCAGACATTTTGGAGAGCTCCTTTGGAGGTGTAGCAAACATGTTGTCAGGAAAGAGATATCCTCAAAATGTACGAGCCTTAAGAATTCTAGTTGAAGAACTATTACGGAACATAGTAACAGAGGTATCCACACCAGGTGACTTATTTAACATCTTGGAACACAGAGCAAGACAAGCCAGAACAACGCGACTGTGGCTGGATATGCTGATCAAGCCAGTGTTACTGATGCTACAGTTTGTCAGAGCTGAAAAAGAAGCAGATTGGCCACTCCATTTGCTTGCAGTTAAGCTGATGATGCCCTATTTCTTTGCAGCTGGACATCAGAACTATGCACGTTATGGCCTGTATTATCTTAGAACAGCAGAAGATCTCAAGCCAGAACTGCTTGAGAAATTTCTAAAAGGGGAACATGTCACACGTCATACACCTGGGACATGGAATGGGATATGGACAGACATGATGATCGAGACGACTTTCATGAAATATGGAAAGGGTCCAGATGGCATCATTGGAATCACCTTAAAGCCAAACACTTTGAAGACATGGGCCTTGAGTCTTCATACTTGCAGTGTTTTGTCAAATGACATCTTTGATATGACAAACAAGGATAAATCAACTGATCAAATTCACAAAGAAGAAATGAAGGGCCGAATCTCAGCAGATGCAAAAGATCTAAAAAACATTCGACAGAAACTCCAAGAGTCAAGTGATCCATTAGATGTGTCACAGCTCCCCACAGATAAACTGTTGCAGGTTGTGAGTGGCAGGTATGCAGACAGTTCTGTGAATGCTGATAAGGGATTGGAAATAGGACAGGAAGAAATGGAGAAATTTGAAAGGTCATGGCCAGATGGATTCCACAGACCTTTGTCAAAGAAGATAAAAACTATGGCCGTCTTGAAGAATCATGTTCAGGTTGGATCTTCAAATTTGTATGATACAAATCTTATCTACTCCAGAATCATTGGACTTCAAGCCGCAGGGAGAGAAATCAACATTGCCCAAGTCTTAACATTTGAGTTGGCACCAGTACCTACTTCTATGTTTACTGATGAAGGTGTCATGAGAACAGCCACAAACAAATCTACTTTGAAGAATAATTTGCAGGTTGAACTATCAGAAAGTCTTCCCTTGGACCAAAAAAGCATTATCATTGATGGGTCTGCAATGTTGTGGGTGGTTCACTGGCCAAAAGATGGAAAAGTAAAAGATTTCATTGACAACGTTGTTTCATACATAATGAAGAAAATGAAAGAAGCTGATGTATACCTTATATTTGACAGGTACTTTGAATATAGCATCAAAGGTATCACTAGATCATCACGGGACAAAGAAGCCAACAGACAACACAAGATTTATCTATCCATGCCCCTCCCATCACAGAAAATTCTACTCACAGTTACTTCAAACAAAGTTCAGCTGATAGACCTTGTAGTAGACTGCCTCCAAGAGATGAGAGAATCACTGACAGTCTGCACACACAAGCTAGTTTTAACTGGAAGGTCCCCGGTACCAGTGGAGGTCAACAATGGCTTATTGATTCATCGGCATGATCTCAGGACAACCCATGAAGAGGCTGATGTTATCATCATACAGCAGGTGGTATCTGTTGCAGTGTCACTTCCCAATTCATCTATAACAGTGATGTGTGATGATACTGATGTATTTGTGCTGCTGCTACATTTCTATCTGTGTCAACAATTAACGTGTCATCTGTGCATGGAGTCAACATCATCAGTGAACAAGAAGTGCATTAACATTAAAGCCACAGCTGAGAAATATTCTGCCATTGTTCCCAATCTTCTTGCAGCTCATGCTCTTACAGGATGTGACACAGTGGCTCAGTGTTGGGGTGTTGGAAAATCTACTGCTGTGAAATTGTTGAAAGGTAATTACCATCTTCGTCATGTTGGAGATCTGTCTGCTTCCACTGAAGAAATCATACAAGAGTCTGTGTCATTTCTGTCGGCATGCTATGGACACTCTGCATCTGCAATGCATGAGCTTCGATTCAAGGTGTGGAAATCGAAAGTTGGAAGAAGAAATGCTCTCTCATCTGTGAAGATTATGTCACTGCCGCCTACTCAGGAGGCATTTGTGCAGAATGCACTAAGGGCACACCTGCAAACCTGTATCTGGAAACATGCTTTAGATAAAGATCCTCCAACAATAGATCCTCTCAAGCATGGTTGGATGAAAGACACTCTAAACCAGACTTTGCTCCCAGTGCTGCTACCACAAGGAACCCCATCGGCTCCCGATTACATTCTCAAACTGTTGAAATGTTGTTGTGAAAACTGTACCTCAGCTAAGTGTGGATGTGCTGCTGCTCGACTTCCTTGTACAATGTTCTGTGAATGTGCAGGGTGTGATGACTGCTATAACCAGCACACCAGAGCTGCACTGAGAGTGCTCCATGAAAGTGACTGACATTTTTAATCCATTTAACCAAGAGACTAAACCAGACTTCGCCTGTGACTCTCACTCATGGGCAAAGACTCCAATTGATTTTCGTAACTAAGATGCAAGTTCTTCACCTTGCTAGCATTTTAAGTAACAATCATTCTTTAAATATCATACAATTTGGGCATGGACTTCGAATTTATAATCATATTCCTAATTCAGGCAAAAGATTATATGAAACAATAAAAGTAAATTAACCTGAATATGTCATAACACTCTTTTATCCATACAATTGATTTCTTAACATCTGAAATGTTCTCTGTAATAAGTTTCCTTGCCCTGTTTTCCTAGAGGAAGTAAACAACCTTCATATCAGAAGCTCACAACAAAATACTTTCTTTCATCTACTTTTAGAACATTATTTAAGAGTAAAGTGTGTTATTTAATTTTGTCTGGATAAACGAGTTTTTTAAAAAATATCCCATAATTCCCTTTTAGCACTGTACTAAGTAACAGTTGTGATAACATATTGTATACCAAGTATATATAATATATTTAATCACTGTAAAGCTCATGATGTGTTTCTTTGTAACCATCCAAATATAGCCGATTATCAAAAGAGGGAAATTCTTTTAAAAAACCCCTTTTTTTCAAAACCCTCAAGGGTGCCAAGGTGGCATCCGATACTTTATTCATCTATAGTGCCTGCTGGAATGGAATCATACAAAAACTATTGTGGGACCTAAATTGCAAGGTCATGTTAACATTCTGCCGGACTATAATGCCTTTTGCTAGTTTTAGAATTCGGAATAAAATATTTTTGGCGTTTCAATGGCAACAAGTTTGACTTCGACTGAAATTGGAGGTAATGCGGGGGATATTGATGACTGTGCCTTCTTGTTAAGAGATGTCACGCATCTTTCCATGTGTGATATATGACCACTACATAATCACATCAACAACGACATACGGAAGTAACCGTATGCATTTGCACAAAAGGTGTCATGTGTCTCGTCTGTGCTTCCTGAAAGCCCGTGTTTGTTTCCAAATACAGACATATTGTTCAATCATAAGATGTGGTATAAAGCATAAAGACACGAAAGAGTCATCACCTTATTGCTTTGTACATACGAATCAAAATAGCTTCCTGGGTTGAAAAATCCAAACAAAGAAATTCGGTCGAAGAATTTAACCTGAGCTTCAAGTTTACCGATATTTTCGTTATTATTAAATACTAATCAAATGGTCAATTCGCTTCTATTGATTTACCTTCTTGAACTTGAAATAAAGGGGACCAGTAAGACCGTCATACATGTTAGTTATTTTCATGTATGTCTAAAGATTCAAAATGACAAAACTGTAGGAATGAATTTGAATAATATCCCCAGTGGTCAAACCTATCGTTTTTTCATTTCACTAATTTTGACCTTCTAACGAACACGCTTTAATCAAAGCGCCTGTGCCACCATAGGCGGGTCCTGAGGTGCTTGCGCGCGCGTGTGTGTGTATGTATGTGTGTGCGTGTGTGCGTGTGTGCGTGTGCGTGTGCGTGTGCGTGTGTGCGTGCGTGCGTGGGTTCCACATTAAAGGCTTCAATAAACTTTTCAGTACCTTTTGGAGATGTGATACAGACATCCAGTTTGTTGACGTGTTCCACTTAGCAGAGATTGTACACCATTTCATGGTAATTATACCATGACTCAAGAAAATACTGGATTCTGATTGGTTGTTCAGAAAAATCAGACGGCATCAATTCTGGATTGATTTTAGGCCGTTTCACCGCGCATTAACAAGTCTTATTGTGAGAACTACTTCCATTTGACCACAATGATGGCGGGTCATAACAACAACAACAACTCCATGGAATTTGACGCTTACTCGGGGATTTGCCACATAGATCTACGCAGTCCGAAATTTTTAGATTGAACATGCGTCTGATTTCACGGCGCTTCACTACGCGTGTATATACAAGATAGCCGCACTACTTCAGCTTGACCACCAACATGACTGATATGAACACAACAGACAATATATACTTAGTAAAACTGGTCATGAAATCTAAAGTGCTTCAGCTGGAGTAGACGATACAATATAAATATAGACCACCAACAACTGAAGTTAGATCACCATACTATGTCCATGGGGACTTGCAGTAGTCTTGCTATCTGCATGGGCCCTGGTTGGATTTATATCGTCCCTTCTGCCGCTGGCAATTGGAGTCAAATTTAGCCAAGTTCAAAATGGCAAAACTGCTACATTTTGCTTTCTTGTTTCGGCACTTATGTACTCTCACAGGAGGACAATAATTTTATTCTACTTCAGCACTCTTTGAGGGTACCGCCACTAACAATCTCAGTTGTGATGGATATTCAACACAGTCACACAAGCCATGCTTCTTTCATCAGTAGGTATACAGAACGGAGAATCCTCACCTTTCAAAAAGCATTCGTGAGTATATCTGTGGCCAAAACGACATAATTCTATGATGACGTCTTCAAATCAGGACTGACAGTCCAACTAGGTGTAACCAAGTAGGGTTTTATTTCATGTAATTTATTGATACCTACCTGACTGTCCCACTTCTGCATAAGATCACGGGTGTACGTTCTAATGCCAGCTTTGTAATCAGGGTAAGGAATAAGAAGTGGTGTCACGAATTTGTTGAGTGCTGCCTTTACAGCAAGATCGGCCACCCTGTTCCCAGAAATACTAACATGGCTTGGGTAACCAACAGAAGACAATGTCATATTGGCCAGTAGCAAGATCATTATACAATTGTGTAATGTGTATTAAGAATGGATGTTTGCAAGAAAGCCTTTTTATGGTCTGGAGGCACGAAAGAGAATCGGAATATATGTATTGTTTATATTTACGTTTTGTTTATTAATATATCTATGAGCAGCTAATATGGCAATAGCTTCCGCGTGAAAATAGAGCTGTTATTGGGCAATCGAGAAGTTGTTTTAGCTGTTATTGAGCAATCGAGAAGATGTTGTTTTTGATCAAATGACAGAGGCACAAGCAAAGCAACTGCACCACCATCCATGGACCCTTCTGTAAATAAGGATTAGTATGTACTTCATTTACTTTTTAATTGATTGTATTCTTGTTTGAAACGTAAATGTTTTGTCCGATTTTTTAAATACTGTCTGTGTAAGGACAACATCTGGTCTAGTGCCAAGTAGAAGAAAGCAGACGGAAGGAGATATCTTGTCTTGGTCAATGCCAGCAGCAGAGAGGAAAGGTTTCACTCTTTGTCCTAGAGGCGGAACAAGAGAATACTTTTTAATGTATAGTGCCGCATAAAGAGGATTAAAAACACAGTTCAATGCAGGTTTGGACTTATTGGGATAAAGCTTAGTGAGCTACTGTGAAGATAATTTGATATGTCGTTGGTTAAGTGATGGCTGATCGGCCTCGACATAGAGACTGTCAATAGGGAAAGTTCTAAAAGTTCCACGACAAAGTCTTAGACCTTGGTGGTGGACAGAATCTAATAGTGTGAGATTGCTGTTACTTGCTCCACCATAGACAATGGAGCCATTATCTAGTTTCTACATGGCGAGAGATCTGTGTAAGTGTAGGAGGGTAGTTTTGTCTCGTCCCCACTTTGAATTCGAAACTACTTTCAGTACGCCAAGTGTTTGAAGTATTTAATGTGTGGTAAGAAAGTGAGAAATATGAGAATCAAAAATAAGTGTCGAGAAGTTGGCCTTCTTTACAACCGTCATGGGTGTGCCATTTAAAAATACTTCTGGGTCATCATGCGGTTTATGTTATCTACAGAAATGTATTCAGTTTGTTTAGGAATTAGAATATTTAAAACCGTTTTCAAGATACCATTTATGGATTTCATTGAGACATAATTGTGGTTACCTCTCTAATGTATGCATATTTTTACCACGACAAAAAACATTAAACTCGTCCATGAAAAGTGGATCAACTGAATCATTTAAAACCATTCTAAGGCTGTTTATTTTAATACTAAATAATGTCACAGATAAAATACTGCCTTGTTGGACATTCTCGTCCTGGTTATAATGATGAATGTTATTTAGGCATAATTGTAACTGCCTTTCTATGGTATGCATATTTTCACCACGACAAGAAACATTAAAATTATCCACGAAAAGTGATCAACTGCATCATTTAAAACTTTACAGAGACTATTTATTTTAATACTAAATAAAGTAACAGACAAAATACTCCCCAATGGGACACCCTGACCCAGATCGTAATGATTAGACAGGGTTGAACCCACTTGACTTGACTTGAAATTGCCTGTCGTTAACAAATTGTAAGATGAAATGATGTAAACGACCTTCATAACACCATATCTCCAATAGTATCGTGTGTTTACTCCAGACCGGAGACATTTGATACGTGTTGTTTATTTACAATAACATTCTTAACACTGGATCCTGATCGTACTAAATAATGAATAGTACTTCGGTTTTTCCGAAAGCCACACTGAATATCTGTGATAATATTATTCGTTTCCAAATACCAGACTAATCTATTGTTTACCATTCGTTCCATTGTTTCACAAAGGCAACTGGTCAACGATATAGGGCGGTAATTTGAGGGATCTCTATGATCCCGGACAGGATTTGGTATGGGGGTTACAATAGCATTGTGCCGAAAAGGAGGAAAATTTCCTGAAATCCAAATATGGTCAAATATTTCCAAAAGTGTCAAAAGACATGAATCATGGCAAATGTTTCAGTAATAGGTAATACATGTTGTCATCACCAGCGGCAGTATCATGAGCTTGTTCGAGAGCAGTATGTAGCTTATGTAATGAAAATAGTTTGGTATAATCGTCACTGTTTTTTAGAGTCAACATTAATTCTTTGTTTTTCAAAACGTTTTTTATAGTTCTGAAATTCAGGTATATAATTTGATGAGGAGGAAATTTCTGGAAAGAGTTTCACCAATTTTATTGGCAATATCACCATTACCAGTTATGGCCACGGAGATGTAAATGATTTTACTTGTTTTTGTTTGATTTCATTCCCTTTATCGCTATTGCATATCGGATTTCTGCACAAACGTGTAACGTGTTTGTTTTGTAGCATATTCACATTACAAAACAGTATGGTGTCTGTGAAGTATGCATTGAATCAGTCGTAAGGCCGGGAAGGTTAACATGTGTTTCATCGACAGAGTAGAGGGACGCCACAGGCTGTAAACAAAATGTCCATTAAAGTGCTATTTGCCTGACCCAGTGGACATTACCCTGTAAGCAGAACCATTACACATTGTCTGCGGTTTGTTTGGTCATTGCTGATATGAACCATATGCTATTGTATTGGGCGGCGGACTGGCATCACCCATATAGAAGTCAGAAACATGAGTGTCATTTAGTAACCTACCAGTAGATATGCGTCATGTCTTCACCTCCATTAAAATGTTATATTTATGGTTGCAATAAGCGTTCAGGTCACTATCAGAACTCTTATGCCTTTGTGCATTTTCCATTGGATACCGTTTTACACTGTATAAGTCTCGATTTAAGTATCTCGTGTAGTCATTAGGATAGCAGCTCATATCTTTTGATTTCCATGTTGCTGGAAGCCATAAGTGGTGTTCACGTGCATAAGTGTACACTTGAAGTGTTACAGCAGTGACGCAGGCTTTCGCAATGCGTAAGCGCGTAGAATTGGAAGATTTAGACGCCCCATGCACACTAATAATTTACAAATATCACTTCCTATTTCATAGATGGTGAATATTATGAAAGAGCCAGCTCTCTGATGCCGAATGTACAATACCGTACATTTATAGGATGTTGAACGAGCATCACCTTTAATGCGACATAGTTTCGTTCGGACTAGACAAAAGGTTTGCTCTCCTCAATACTAATACTACTGGAAGCAACAGCTTGATGTGAAAGACGAACGCGTTTAGTTTCCTATCCGGTTTAAACTGTTGTAATCAAGCACTACAGTTTGTTTATGTGTAATTGTAAGTCAAAGTGTTTGGTCAATTGTTGTTAAAATAAAAGCCCTTTAGTTCTTCTTTATAGAACAACATGTTTTATCCAACCAAATCTGATTTGTGGTGAAGACGCTAAGCAAGCAGCACCTGCTCTTCTTCAATCTCACGTCGTGAATGTGCTAGTGTACAGTGTTAAAACGTGCCAGCATTTATGTTACCAGTAATGAAAGACAATTATGTATCAGCATTTTCAGTATCCATCACATAGTGGATTTAGCAGCTGTAGAGTGAGTGAGTGAGTGAGTTAATTTTAACGTCACATCGGCAATATTGCAACAGCTGCAGAACACTCAACTGAGTCATATGAAGGTATAGAAATGTAATTTTCTATGTGCAACCATTATTACCCATGAAATAGAAAAAACATCAGGATCTACTTCAAAGGAGTTTGTAATGATGTATGAACTTTGCGTATGGAAGCATCTTTGCAAATGTTTGTAATAAAATATATAGTTCTCTCCATGAACAAACACACATAATAAGTAATCCATTTATAGCAGAATTTCCATGGAATTTATTGCTTATTAAGTATTCTCACCTTCAGGGGTGCCGACAATTCTCACCTATTATTGCATACAGCTGAAATCCTGATCTATACCTTACAAATCATGTCAACTAGCGTCCAAAATAAACGCCACCAAATATTTTTCTGAAACAAAACTTTAGATACATATGGTAACCAATCATTCAGCAACAGTATTGAATAGATAACAAGAAAAAAACCAACAAATCTAAGATCTAAGATTACATGAATAACACTATGGTGTATTATCTAGTATTCGATCACCAATCCAGAATCGACTGGGACCTTTTACAACTTTCTGGGCCGCACATATTTTAATGATCACCTCTAGCACTGATGCAGGCCCGAACCCGGGGTCGAAATGAGTAGCTGAGACTTCTGATTAGGATCCGACGCCATTCCTTTAGCTGAGCAGCTATCAAAGCGTTCCTCGTCAATGGCTGAGTATGGCGTCCCATTTATTCTTAAAGGTGCTCAAAGGAGGGCAGATTTTGAAGAGCTGGAACTTGCTTTCGTCACCAAAGTTCACACTCCGCCAGTTTCCCGACTGACTGCACGTGAAAAGGATGCTCTTGTAAGGTCAGAGACCGTGAATGCAGTGTCGACTGGTCTCTGCTGGTTAGATGTCCAATGCTGTTGGTGCTTGATGACGTCTCAGTGACGTATCGGCTCCTGGAGCGCAACACCCGTAAATACCGGTCTTCACATTGGGTAGAGACCTTCAGTCTATTGGCCTGTCTGCAGTACTGTATGTCGTAGACATGTGTCAAGTCTTCTGATGGTGGATTTGCAGCAGTTCATGGTCCTGGCCACACGTTTTTGTGTCTGTTCCATCTGTAACGTACCGATTGCTCTCGTGAAACTGGCGCTACTGTTAGCATGACAGCAATTGATCAAATCACGATCGAGGAATGGAGTAGGGGGTGGGCCACACTTCATTTTCAAGAGCGTTTAACACTTACATACGGGGTCATCAGACGGCACATCAATACACCTCTTGGTTAGAGGATAACTCATGCGTCTCTCTCTCTCTCTCTCTCTCTCTCTCTCTCTCTCTCTCTCTCTCTGTTCTGGTGTTAAATGAGGCGTGTTCCTGGTTGTCAGTCGATTTCAATGATGCAAGAGAATAAACCATGTTAGTTCTAGGAAGTATAATTCGTCAGAATTCACTCAACTTCCACAGCTATGCAGATGACAAGCAATTGTACATTGACATTAATCATGAAAGAATCCAGGATTGAGTGAACCAACTACAGCTATGCATCAAGTGCATGGTCAGGTAACTGTTAAAAGCTCAACAGTAATAAAACTCGGTTTATGGTCATGGGAACACCTCTACAGCTTAACAAAGCTCACAGTACCAGACTACTGGTAGGAACATTTTCAGTGATTCCGTCATCTTCAATCAAGACACTTGGAGTCGAGATGGACAAATGCGTGTCCGGAAAAGCACAGGCACTCAAAACAGCTAGCACCGTCAATTTCAAGCTCCACACCATCTGTAAAATCCAAAAATATTTAGATTCAGATACCTGCAACACGTTGATACATTTTAAGGTCTTTTCCCATTTGGGCTATTGCAACTCGCGTCTCTGTGGATCCGGCATTATCTCACTTCACAGAGAGTTCAAAATAAAGCAGCCCACCTCATAACCCGCATTAGACTACATTAATGCAGCACTCTATTTCTCAGACAACTGCACTGCCTACTCACCAAACAGCATATCCTTCAAGATCCTGACCATCTGCTTTTTTCTGCTCTATACCGTGACTCAAGCTTATCTCAAAGACCTCCTCACGCCCCATCTTCCTGCTCGAAGACTCCGCTCATCAGATCAACTCTAGCTCTGTGTACCCTTAACGAGGACAAACTTGACTAACCAGGCTTTTTTCTGTTGTGGCTCCTACTCTGTGGAACAGTCTCCCAACATCTCTCAAATCTGAAGAATGTCCATTCATTCCGGTCTGACTTGAAAACCTACCTCATCAAACAAAAACTGTGTTTATTATAGTCTTTCAACTTTGGGAAGCACCACTGAGCACCCACTTGGAAATTAGGTGCTATACAAGTGCATTGTTATTAATATTATTTCTTTGATACGGGTAACTTGTGCACAGTCTTGTTAGCGAGGTGCAAGTGTAAATGTTCACTGGGAATAGATATGCTGTGTTCGACATATGTGTTTGTAGCTATTTCCAAAAAGACTGGCAATTATTTTGAAAATTTAAAGTCGTTTTTTATTGTTGTGGCGTTTCTTTTGACCGCTAGTTTATTACGCTTTAAGCCTTGTCGAAAGCAATGTTATATTTCCATCCTGCGTTATATTTATTGATATTTATCACCGTAAAGACATGATGTAATTAACTGATAAAAGTTAGATTTACGTTCTAATGCATAACCCTAGCGTTAATCTTTGTAAATTTTACAATTATACTCAATCATGTGAACGTTCATCACCATGTCTAAAGCACTAATATTATGAGCAACTCGAAACAAAGCAGTAAAGGTACTGAACGATTTTCTTACAATGTTTTATGCATGGTTCTGTGCTCATTCTAGTTAAATCCAATTATGTTTTTCAGCATCATATAAACCACAACTTAATGTTGATTTAAAGAGGTAACTGACATCCCCAAAAGTACGGAGGTTTCAAAACTACATTAAAACGCGTGTTACGCTATTCATGATCACTGTTATAGCGTATTAAGAGTTAGGGTTCCTACACAGAAATCGTATAAATCCGTTCGATCAGCAAAATTTAAAAAAAGATCAAACATTTGAGAATGCCGTTTATGTTTCTCATCATATTTATGGGTCATGTGGATCAAACTAGACTCTTGTTCTTCGTACTTTGTGACGAGATTATCACGAGTGTCCTTACATGACAGAGACAATGTGTCACTGGCATATGAGAACTTGCAGGGCAATGTTCCTCATCCAGGGCTCGGCGGAATCATGTAATATAACCATAAAACCTGTCCAACTTATGACGTATTCAGTTCAACAGTAGATAGTATTTTATCCGTTTGACATATGTTACTATTTTTCTGTCGCATACATAAAATACGTATATTCATAACGAAGGGTGCATTTTGTGCTCACTACATTGTTATTTCTAACAAAAACAAACAAAATACAAATCAAGAAATTAATATATAAATAAATATACTGACTCGTAAGTCCACTGTAACTTAACCTGAGTTTTGCTTTCCGTAATCCAACTCATTCAGTCAGTCTCATTACAAAGAGTTTCCAAGGTCGCATTATATAGCAGGTTTGATAAGCGCTTTTGAAGCAACTACACCCGAATGATCAGAGCCGGCCTAAGGGAGGCTGTAAAAGATTTGCTGATAAGCCGACCAACACGTACTTCCACCTATCATGACAATGCATAACATTTTGTGGCTGTCATTGGACGAATGGTAATATCTCTGTTTAGCGTGTTTAGCATGTAATGAATCCGTATTCACTACACGTTCCAGAATGTGTTCACAAATATCCAATGTGATGTTAGGAGAATAGAAATCCGGTGGACCATTTGGTGAGATTGGAGATATTGGAGATAAATATAGAATTTTATAGGACCTCCATGAAGTTGCAATGGAAAAAAGTTCACATTTACAAGGTTGTAAACCTTTTGTAAAGATAATGTTTACAAGACATTTACAATTTGTGTAAATATCCACAAGGGGAGATAACTGGTGGGTGATCGTAAAACATATCTTAAAGCTAAGTGTCTGAAGGCACTGGTAAGTCGTGTCACATTCCAAGTGTGAAGGGGATAAGTGTACTCACCTTCACTTATACAGGTCCCTCATTACTGTCACACATTTCTATACCGTATATATTTAGGTCATACTTCCAAATATATCATATCCTATGGCTCGAACGTTCAGGAACTGATGCCTGAATGTATATATAAAGGCTAGCTGCCCTGTTGTCGACGCGGAATTACACGGATACAGATTAACTGGAGTATATATCTGCCAATCTCCATCAACGCTTGATACACATAATGTCATATTTGGGATTTCACTTTCTTAGTAAGGTACAAATTCTAGTACTTTTTTGGTTGAGTCCCATCCGGGATTCGAACCCGCACCCTCAGAGTCAGGCACCTAATCGCCAGCACACAAAGTCAGCCGCCTAGCCCGCTCAGATACAGCGACTTCCAAATGACTTTCTGAATGGCATCGTGTAATCATAGCTTTCGGCCGCGGGAGTCGTGCCAATTTAGTGGAAGTCGCGGTGGCTTAGCGGGCTAGGCGGCTGACTATGTGTGATGGCGATTAGATGCCTAACTCTGAGGATGCGTGTTCGAATCCCGGATGGGACTCAACCCAAAAAAGTACTAGAATTTGTACCTTACTAAGAAAGTGAAATCCCAAAGAAGCCAATCAGTAAAGTTTATTATGAATAATATGAAGACTCGACACAAGCAACATGTTTCAGATAGTCTTCTCCAAAATTTACACACACAAAAAACGGCGCTCGTGAAAACCCAACATATATTAACAAGTCCCTAAAGTATGCAGTGTGCCTGAAGGTCACCTTTGCCTGCATATGTCAGGCCTTGTCTCCAAAGATATATCAAAAAGTATTTTCCTTTGATCAGTATGTCCCCTTTGCATATGAAACTTGTGAGAAACGTCACAATAACTGGCACTTCAGCACGCCTTGGTTAATGCGTAGGTAAATTCCGAACGCATACACGAAATCACACTCGCACCAACGTTATATTCAGTGGCAAAACTCATAACTCAAGTGTTGACTTAGATGCCCTAAGGTATATATGTGTAGTGTTTATTACAGAAGCTTCAAGAAAGCACAGTATATCATACTGGACGTGGGTAAAGTCAATACCGATATGTACGTGGTGAATACGAAAAACCATCGCTGTACAAAGGGGGTTGACCAGATACTATTCTTACGGGAATAGCAGTTGAATTAGACATACGTAAACTATGTTTGTGGTCTCGGAAGTGGTTTCCTCAAAGGGGGTTGAAGTGTTGTGAAGTTATTGTCCTCCTGAGAGAGTACGTAAGTCCCATAACGTCCAAGCCAATATAATCATACCAGGAGTTTTAGAGTGACTGACGTACTATACTTGCTATTATAATTTTGGCTAACATTTCTTACAGTCGCGAGGGGCTGAAGGGATGGTGTAAATCCTACTAGAGTCCATGCAGGTAGCAAAGGTACTGTAAGTCCTCGTGGTCCTTTGTATGGTGATCTACCTTCCCTTGTTGGCGATCTATAGCTGGTTTCTATTTTGTGTTGTCCCCAATAGTTAAATGTTTTAGATTTAACTTACTAGTTTTGCATGTGTATCTGTGATATTGTAGTTATTTTACTCTACTTCGATGACAGGATTGTAGAATGAAGAGCAGGTCATCTACTACAAGACAGTTAGCAACCCGTTTAGTTTGTGCAATTTACTGTGAACTCACAAACGAGGCTGTCTTTCAAACTGGTTGATGAGAAGGAAGAGTAATGCCAAGTGACCCAAACCAACGGCGTCTGGTTCAGTGGTCACTGTCTATCGACGATCAGATAAATTATCTGTTTCTGCCCAGTCCTCAGGCGCAAGACTGCTGGCCGATAACTGCCTCCACACAAACAGTGTAATTGTCTTGGGATCACCGGTGACAGTAGTAGTATACTCATTAACTCACCGACAGGTCCTTCTGGAGATCGAGCACGGCCACAGGGGAGATCGTTATGCATCAGACATATGGTCATTATCTAGTACATCTGATTCATGAGAGGACATTGCCTGTGTCACATCCTGTTCAAGAGTAGAGACCGGAATGACCATTTCTTGGAGTTTCAATATACACGGAGCGAGTTGAGCAATCAATATGAATCACTGCTGCATCTACTGATCTCTGAACCCTTCGCATTTTCTTGTCAGCCATACGTAATGCATGGGTCTTACAAGATGCACATAGTTTTTTTAGCTGTATCGGCCAACAAACGCTCCTTTATTTAAAGAGGTTAGCTGCAGGTAATCCCAATCCCTTGCAGTTGTGTATGTATTAGCAGTATTGGCCAACAAACGCTCATTTATATAAAGGGATTAGCTGCAGGTAATCACAATCCCTTGCAGTTGTGGATCATGCATGTTGCCCCTATTAAAACGCACAGTAAAATGGCTATGAAGACATATGAAGTCACCTCCCTACTCCTGCCTCTTGCCCGTATTAATATCCATATGTCCATAAAAACCTGACAATATGTTTTGTATAAATCCAAGTTAAGTCATGCATTTCATAAATAGTACTTTTGTTTAGATAGTTGTGTTTCGTGAATATATTTCTAATGCAGCCCTCGTGGAATGTGCAAAATGAGTTGACGATGATATTGGACTCTAATAAGTCGACAAATATCTGATTGTAATGAATAACTCACTGCCATAAAGAGATCGGTTACTTCCTGTTTATGTATTAACGATATTCCTTGTTCATGAGGATAACATTGCTTAAAACTAAGGAGCGCGCCAAGGAAACCCTGTGTCATTAATTTCCTCCACTGCACTGCGTATTTTTGAAGCATTTGAGTTTTTTATCTGGCGTTTGCTGTGTATGTCATGCAGCGCAGTATCAAAGTGGCAATGCGTAATGGGCTCGCGTTCGTTTTTGTGCCACGTAGAGCTAGGCTGTTTGGGACCACCCATGCTGTGTGCTATTCCTCACGTTAAATGAAATTACGATTACATAAAGGAGAATTTCTGGATTCGATTTCGATAGATGCATTTTGACAATGTCCGTTTCAGTGTCATTCACGGTCCTCATGTCGGAACAGTTTGAAATTATAGATGGCTGTGAAGAGTTTGAAAATTCTGTTAGACAGTAACAGATACTAAGAGTGTCGAATATGACTGTCATTTGATTTCAATGTTCATGGTCACTGAAGTGAGTGAGTGAGTGAGTGTTACAATTTACAGTCCCATCGGCAATATTTCAGCGATATCGTGACTAAAACAAGTTGTAAATTCACCATAAATACATGTAAATTATAAAAACCTGTCCATGAAGGACAGACAAACAAACTGTACTATCACAGTATTTGAGAAGTATTACTAGCGTCTATCTCTAATATTTGGATTGCATATTCAGACAGGACAGTGTAAGAATGGGCTATAGATTGCCAACAACTGAAGGTAGATCACCACACAACATGGTCACTGAAATGCCCACAATGTAAATTTGTGACTGATTTTGTGAATTTCAAGAAATTTCAACGAAATGTTTCGGAAAATATCCGGACTATACCATTTGCATTGTTGTCACCGACTATCACTGGTACCGCAAATCAAACACGCAACTTCTGATGAATGGCGTCGACCTGTCATCCAGCAATGGGAACGGCTCCAATGATAATGACATAACTGAATCAAATACTGGACTCTCCAAGAATAAAAACCCCGCTTACTCTGACAGTCAGCTTGTGCACTGTTTATAGTTATTCAATGGACTGACCGTGCTAAAACCCCGATTTCAAAACCTGTAGGTCTTAGTCTATTTATCATTTAGCGTTATCCTGCTTTGGGAATGAAGAATGCCTGTTTGGATATCGCATATAAAGTGTACTCGTGTGGTCTATAACAAAGGTTAAACAACCAAGCCAATGACAAGAAACCAGCATAACAATCCAGGACATCTGAGTCACAGATATGGTAAGTTTCGTAAGGAACGAAGACATCCAAGATCCTGATGTTTCTACATATTCATGTACTAAACAGTAGCATTAGCTAATGTCGTACAGGCACGTGTTTCAGCCACACACACCCCAGGACACCAAAGCGCCCGGTAAACGTTCTGCAGGTAATTATTGGTAAATGATAACACGGGCGTCCCACTGTGAGGGCCAACATCGAACCGTTCCCTGTCTCACAGGGCAACTGACTCTCCCTTGCATAATTGTTTGATGATAATGAAATATCCATGACCACAAGTGCTAGTCTTCAGAGACATTTATGCACAAATAGCATTCTAGTTTAATCAGGTGTTTGTTTACGTACTTGACATCGATTACAGAAATAGCCATACAAATACTACAACTATGATGAGAGGCAAGACTTGAGAATATATCTTTGTTAATGCCATCTCCGATCAAAGAACAGAGACTAGTCTATAATACCATATGTCTGACGGTGTTTCAAAATGTACAGCTTCGTCAGTTGTGTGTATGCCACTTCTAATCACATCCGTGCAAGGGACTCTTTAAACGCCTCCGAGCGCTAATGCGTCCACGTAGCGTATGTACTCTGTCTCATGTCGGGCTTCTGTTCCTCTGAGCAATTGGGTCCCTACGGAAAGAGGAGTAAACGCTTTGTAAATAATCTGCTTTCTCGTCCGGAATAGAAACTTCGGTCCCGATGGACCTCTGTAACCTGGAACTCTGTTGCCAGAATCGTCCGGAGCATAAGCTCTCGAGATGAGAAGGCTCTTTCCAAAAACATGTTTATATAATACTATTTCTGAAAGACCACATCAAAACGTCTTGTGGCTATGCATCGGATTACCAACTTAATGGAATTACGTTTTCGGAAAAATGTCTCTGAGGTGCTGTCAGCATTTAGTATAATATACAGAGGAGCTTAATTGTCATCCCCATCCCATGGTGATGTTCTTAAAATGATGCATTACAGCAAAAGTGACAGGACCGAAAGTGTGTATATGAAACGTCATTATTATTGTCGGTATATCAGTTATATGTGTACGTCGCCCAGTGATCAGACATCGACGTAAAATAAACGCTGCAGTTTATAGAAACGTTTAGGTACATTCATAACGAATGGCGACAATGAAATTTAGTGCATTAAAAATGTTATTTAAATCAGTTTTCATGTTATTTATCCATTTACACTAATACTTTCCTATGGCACATATTTATATATTATGTATTGTCCAAATTGTGCTGTTAGTTTTAACTTGATATGCTAGTTTTAAATTCGAATTGTGAAACTCTAGTTGTTTTACCGTACTTTAACGATGGGTTTTATAATACTTGCCTATTCTTTATAATAATGTTTGTTCCCGTCACGATATGGCTAAGGTACTTCCGATGTGACGTTACGTCGCTCGCTCGCTCACTGACTCACTGACTCACTCACTCACTCACTCACTCCTATTGAATAGTAAATATATGTAAACGATCAGACCACGTCATCATATTACAAAGGTGTATCCACGCCCATTCGACATCGCCAGTCCAGCAGAGCAGGTGATATGTAGATAAACAGCGAGCCAATCCGCATCATTTACTACTGATTAAGGGAGACGTAATTAGTTTCAGATATACTTGAAAAAGACACGTCTAGGCTGACCTAAATCTGGTCTGATAATGTATAATGTTTATGAACCACTTTCAAGTGTTAAAGATTTTCACGAAAATCATTGGTTTGGTTTGGACAAATGTTGCGTGTTGATAACTTATACTACCATTTACGCCGTGTGAAGCAGACATGTCATTTGTAACTTTTTCATCATTAATGGCAATCATTTTAAGAACACAGAAGCCGAAGCAGGCCAGGATGAAATACCTGCCCTGTAGCACCGACAGGAAATATATCAGTCTCTACTTGTTGTTATGGAAGTACTCATTAAAGTCTGCTAGAGATCGGTCTACGCGACGCAAAGGAGTTCAGTCAGTTGGAAATATAGATTATTTGTAAACTTGTTTTAGATCTAAGTCGTCTTTGACGATAGTTCAAGAAGACCTCGGCAACATAAACTAGTACCTGCCACTTTGTAAAGTCTCGTGTTGAGTTGGGTTACCGGGACAAAGATAGCCTGAAGGAGAAGCGTAATGCAGTCACGTACGTTTATGTTTACCCAATAATACGGTCACCGTCAACATCAGTCAGGCAATGGTTATTACAATGCGACCGATATCATAGAAGTAGTCAATAAATGGCGCGCGATGGTATAAACATAAGATTTTCCGCACTTGAATTGGCCATGCCATAGTACACACGTGACCGTCGCTAATGCCAACTTGGAGCGTGCCACCAACCTTGGTTCTAGTTTATCGTATATGTAGGATCTAACCAAACAACGAAAGAAACGCATCCACCCACTCATTTACTACCAATAATTATGTCAGAGAATGGAAACCAACTTTCAGGCTGTAACAAGCGGCAGCGTCTATGGCCATGGATACTGAATACAACGTGGAGCATTCTTTGTTCGAAATAATATGAGTATAAGGATTTTTTATCTTATCCAGTTATGTTCTACACAAGTCGCTGTTCATACCTAGAAGCTGTATTTTATGAAATTAATGGTAACGCCTGAATCCTTGCTTGCTTTACAACATAATCAGTTAAAACAACGTATAGAGTCTGACAAACTCAGCTAATAACAAGACCTTTATTATCACCACACAGACTGCACATATGGATTTGTTACGGCAGAGGGGGACGACAAGATGGGCAGAGTGGACTCCCTCGCTTGTCGACATCTTTTCCTAGACCAGTCACGCCAGGATCATCGTGCTTTTCTTTGGTATCATTTGTATGACAACTACATCGTTGTATTGGTGGACAATGTCATGCCCTTTGATTTCATCGATATTACACAGACATCGTGCCTTCAAAGAGTTGCGACATTAGCTGCGATTGAAGTCGACGGAGGGAATATCGATGTTAATCAAGTATGGTATGTTCAGATAAGGGGAAAAGACAGACGCTTATCAGACGTGGTGTAAGAAATGTGTCGACGCACGGCTGTATAACCACAATTTATATATCATGTCTGGAAATCTAATATTGCATCAACACATTATCCAGGCGGTGAGAGGCCAGAGATTTAATATTTTCTTACTACTTCACGCCAATCATGCCTTTAGACAAATTAGATTAATATTTTACCGTTGTGCCTTTCTGATGCAGTGTTGATATTAACAACAATTCCTTCTAGCATCCTTTTGTACATAATAACACCAATTTAACAATAAGATTAATAATACGATGATTTTGATGCTAATATAATAGAATTCATTTTGACAAATGAAGTTCTACTGTTTGCCAACACATTACCTATCGTACACAAAATGTTCATTAATTTCGATGACTACCCGTCGGCAAGAATATCATCAATAAACCGAACCTAACTTATAATGGTGATTTAGGCTGAGAACACGATCATCACATACCATCATTTACAAGTAGTATGACTTATTCAGTAACAGTAATAACCTGAGATGCATGACGAATGGCCTCAGGTTACTTCCTACGTAATTGAATTCCAATCATATAGGTGGCAGTATACAATCGTGTTTTCATTTACGAAGGTCATAAATATGTAGAACTACCCGTAGTTTAACTCAAGCGTCAGGTGACTCAATGATCTGCTCAATGACCACCTTGTACCATCGTTTCCTGTAGTACGTTCAAGATCTGTAAGGCCTTCAGACACGAAGCGGGCATTTCCAAATTTCACGCATCAATGGTAAAAACGATGTGTACATGCACTTTCCCATTTGGAATTACAGAGTTATGTTCCTTTAGGAGTACAATTGTTAAGGAACAATTGTTACTTTTCTTTATGACGTTTGTCATCGATGGAAGAGAAAATACTCATCATTCAGCAAACACTTTGTATTATCACAATGTGATGGAGATGCACAATCATACACGTGAACATGATAATCTGGAAAGTACGATCGAAACCACTCCTCGCAGAGAATTCTCGTGGATGTATAAGTGTTTTGTCTCCATATTTCCACTGTCGGTACCACAGGTGGAATGAAATTAAAAAATTAATGAAGATATGATCCTCAGACGAACGATCAAAGAGATTCTTTCAACATATGCAATTATATCCCCTTACCACACACTTAACTAGAAAGGAATGCCCAGTCAATTAGTGTCTGTTATTCTCATTTACATTTTCACCACTACCTTGTATATTTCACCGCGGGATGTATACCCATACGCAAAAGTAAAGCAGGTCAAGCATAAAGAATGTATGTATGTAAGTTTCAACATTAAACACGAAAAATACAAAAAGGGTCAGATAGACAAAAAATTGAGTGAAGACATTTAATCGGCAATCCACACTGATGACATAATTATGTTTCGAAAAATAAAGGGTTCCCATGAAGGGATCTCGTCCGTGTTGACTGGTAATGACCAGAGGGGTGGTGACCGTAGGACGACCGCTCCGAGGAAGGCCATCCGTGGTCTGTGTTGTGTTATATCGATGCTGGACACGGTGAATCGTAGTTATAATTTCGTCGAAATGACGGGCAACGTTTTTTGGCAGACAATCAACCTTTTAAATGTCCGATAGCCGGGTGTCTTTTAGTTTGAGTTAAGTGTGGCTTTGTTGAACAAGGATAGACCAAACGATTGTGCAGTCTTATACCCACTAATGACGGTGACAATTCGTACTACCTGTTTGATTTCACGAGACGTGTGTGCATGATACGCACATGTTCACTGGCATAATGCACTTAGGTGATTTCTTCTATAAAACGTGTTTCCACTCGGGCCTTCCAAACCGAAACAAAAATTATCAATAATTGATAACACCAATCAGCCTCACTATACTGCAAATACTCTTATCAACTTAGGGTTCCGAGTTTGTTTCTAATTTGGATAAACCTTGCTCAGGATAACAAGACACTAAACATATAATATGAAAGGCCATATGAGACAAGTGGTGGGATCCCGCGTCGATCACCACCAAAGCCTTGCGGGCACTTGGTAAAAGAGTCAAGATTTCCCCCCTGCATTTTGTTGAAGGAAAAAGAGAAAATAAATCCAGTTGACGGGACCTTGTTTGGGAGGTTGTTCGCCATCCCTTTCATCCCTTTTCAAAATTAGGAATGAATCTGGTCGCGATCAATATGTCAAGAATATAAGTGTGTTTTGTGACGCATGCAATGTTTACGCCTTAAATAACGCGAATGGAGGAAGGGGTGTGTCCTTACCCTTTTCGAGCACAATCTTTCATCCCTGATTTCGTTGAGCCATTCTTTCAATTTATCTCGCTTGTTTGAAATTTGTCTTGGAGGAATTACGAGACAGCTTAACGTTTTATATCCGCACTATTCAGCTCGCCAGGATTTTATGGTTGCAATATATTATTACAGTTTGATAATACAACATTCAGGTAAGTATTAGTTATCTTCAAGTGCAGTTGTCTTTTGTTTCTGAGTGTAGTATACGAATTGACTATTTGACTGCTTACGTTATGGACTATAAAGACACAGGCTTCAACCTTGGATATATGTATGCCCTGTATAAATGAATTTCTTCATCTAGAGAATCAGAAATCAAGAAAACCCTATTCTGTGTCTGAATCTACGAGAACAGCGATGACGTCTATACCGCTCCACATGCTGTACATTCAAATGTCATGGCTAACACGTTTTGCTCACAACATATCGTAAATCAATCTCTCTAAGTCATCGCAAATAATTTATGGTAAACGTTAATAGAACGTAGGTAAATATGACGCATTGACTACACGGCTATCCTACACTGTGACCTTTACTGGCAGTCTGCTCTGCTTCTTACTCAATGCCACTTACTTCGTTAATAGCTCTTGTAAGATTTGAGAGTATTACCGTTAGGGTAGGAAGTGTCGACGTCAGAAATTCCATTTGGTGGGATTTTCTATGCAGCCATCATAACTGAAATGTCCTCGGTGATGGAGTATAACCCAGTACAAGCAATAAGCTCTAAATTAGTTATTTAACCTGATAGCATCTAATGATCATACGTCCTTATTGATACATGCGTGGGATTTGATTATATTTTACAGATCTTTTGAATACCCACAAATACATTTTGTCACTACAAAATTTCAATTTTTTGTCTTATTCTTCAAATTTCATCAGTATTTTTATATACGTTTTGGCGTCTTCGTTTATGTTTACGGAGGGGAGATCAAATGTTTACACAACTGTGTTCGGGCCAATGTGTATTTTGTGTATTACCTATTATGTGGTACATGGTACAGGACTGCGATGCCAAGATTTTCTTTCCTTCTCCCCCTTCCTCTTCAAACTCCCCTCTCCCCGTCCCTACGCGATACGTCTTTCATAGATGAGAGAGTCACTTTTAATATAACCTCAATTACGAAAAGGAATAAAGAGTAAAGATGAGTGGGAACTAACAGTACAGTACTTTAATGTAACTTTCACACTGCTACTAATCGCACTGTCAATCTTGGTCTTCGGTTGATGTCCCGCTGAGACATTCTTTGTTGCTGTCACCTCCATAATGACACAGTTCAGGAGTTCATAGCACACATATCTTACAAAGTGTTTAATTTGATATACCTATATTTATATTTCTGTATGCATATATCAGTATATGTTTTTGTAAAATGTAATGCATCTGACATGAAACTTTAATATACCAGAACCAGACTGCTCATCTGGTCAAAGCCTTCGTGTAGTCATGCATATCAATAGTTCCCGATGTACTTTCTTACATATGGATGGTCAGCCCTCAGTCTTCCTAAGGGTGGTGTACATATGATACTATCTCTGTACGCTTTTAGGCGTTGTACACCTATTCCTCGGATTACTGCTAACATGGTATTGGTTTACTGTGAAGGGAACAGCCACTGTATTGGACTATTCTATATCTCGTTTTAAATGAAAAGGGATATTGCTCATTATTCCTCTTGGATTGAATATCACGTTCTGCAAAACTAGGTATTCTCCGCACCCTGACGATAGGTTGAATATGAACAACTACAATAGTGTTAAGTCCGTTATGTCCGTCTGCAATGTATACATCCTCTCCTCTAAGGTTGTGGTGCACTAGTCTCCTGTTTAGTCAGACTCTTCAACGCTTATATCAAACGAGCGTCAGTTACAACTCTCTTCAAGGGAGGTAATACGGAATGGACTGACCCAAACAGCTCCCGTGTAGTCACATTTCTCTCATCGATCTACAAACTATTTGAACGAGTATAACTTCGTAGAGATCGAGACATTCAGTCCGTCACCCCAACAACATAGCTTCGAGAAAGGTGTAGACTCAACTATGACTGTTGTCTTTCGTCAAATGTGTATCTGTTACAGCACTGAAGAGAACAGTAAACCGTATGCTTCCTTCCTTGGTGCAGAGAATGCATTTGACTATGTCTGGCATTCAGGTTTATTCTACAAATTATGGAAGTTCGATATGAAGGATTCTTATCTACAGACACACATGCATAGTGAAATGGCCCATGGGAAACAATTGTGAGCAGAGGATCTCAAACGGTGTAGAACTCTCCATACTTTGCACCATTCTTACGAACGTTTGAAGCTCTGATCTGTGATGAAGTACCTACTAAATCCATCCCCCACCCCTACCCCATTTCAGCACTTCATTGTCAAATATGTTCTCGTCACCATATGGCTGACATATTACCGATGACGTTAAATCTTAACTCACTCACTCACTCCAGTGGACTCATTTGCCATTAACATTTTAAGAAACTAATTGTTAGAAGTGCAGGTACTTGTGGTCATCAGAGATAACAGGAATGCGTGTTTCCCTGGTGCAATGGCGGAATGCACTGCGAATACTCTTATTTACATCTGGTTAAAGAAAAATAGTTTCCCAGGTGCTACAAACGAAACTGGAAACGATTCGAAATAGTTTATGCTCATGTATATTAACACCAACTAACACTAACACTTCCCAACGCTTGGCTGCAAATCTCCAAAACTGGAGGAGCTAAAGACTCGGAGTCCTCTTGGAATCAATGTTGACGACACAAAAGTCACTTTGTGTCAAAGATTTTTGAAGCCAAATAGTACATTATCAATCTGTACACTGACTATTATTTGTAAGGAGAACTTGGTAGTAAATGGTTCAGGAGTTGCGCTGACTCTCAGAGATCATAGGATACAATTAAACCTGAACTGAAATATTCTTTCCCTACTTGAAGAGGCTGGGCATAGAACAGGCATTACTGCGAAGTAATAGGTTGCAATAGGCTTACTGACAAGCCAAATCATAGACACAGAACAAAGGCACTCACGAAGAAACAGTCAAATTAGTGTCGTGCAGCGACTGTTTTTTTTAAAATTTAAATGCAAAACTGAGTAACCTGATGACACATCCAGTATCCGCGAGATTCCGAGCATTTTGTCCACAGAAGGGTTACAGGATACCAACAGCGAGACAATATATTGTCACCAAATTTACTATTTGCTCTATGATTTGAATCACATTTTGTCTCTAAAAGAATGGTAACGTTCGTGACAACAGTGAACGTATTGTAGCTGACAACCCCTATCAGTAACTTTTACCAGAATGCATCGACCAGCCTTGAAGCAGTAACTTCCCTCCACAAAACACTTCTTGGGTATAATCAGGAAAAGCGTAAGCACACAGACACGTTCTGTTTATATTGCTCACCATCGCTCGGTACCTTCTTGTATTACTGTAATCTCCTGTCCATTTTCGACAGTGTTATTCTTTCTGATGAAAAAGGTATTAAAAGAGATACTTTCGCGTGATTTGTTTAACGCTGCAATGTGCAATATTCCAGGTATATGGCTGCGGTGGGTAAATAGTAGAATCTACACCCAACAATCCAATGATCAATAGCATCGATCTACTCAACTGGAATACGGGAACATTTGTCAACCAAGTCATTCCGTGAGACTCTTGCGACAAACATGGGTTCCCGAGGACCAGGTCTAGTTCGGACCTTCACACTGTCGTCTACTTGAACATGTAGCGTGAAGTCATCAATAAGGTCTACAAGATACAAAGAGAAGAGCTGGTTGGAGACATCTATTTCTGACTGTTGAATGTGAGGAATGACACAACACAATATCGATCACAGGCATGTGACTATAATGGTAATCTTATGGGAAAATATTATGTACGGGCATCCTATTGTCAAGGCTTATATGATTCCTAAAATGTGACGGTCTCAAAAACATAAGAACACGATAACATGACGGCTTCAGATGTTGATATTTGACCACACATTTATGAAAAGGATATAACACGATCCCGAGGATATGGTTGAAAATGTGAATATTCGGGGTCGGGAAAACCCGGGAGTCTCCAAATCAATTGATTTCAAACATGTGAATGTTGATGTTGAATGCTTTCATTTAGTGAAAATCTACTTTCATACCAAAGTTTGGACTGTCGTATAGAATGTCCCAGGGATGTTGTATATGGCCCTGAAGGGAGGTTAACCTGAAAAAAATGAAATTATTGCAAAACAGTGATATCTGTTAAGTCACCATTCAAGTCAACCGTAAAGCCAGCCAGTTTATCGTTTCATTCTTCGACATGTATGTATGTATGTATGTATGTATGTATGTATGTATGCATGTATGTATGTATGTATGTATGTATGTATGTATGTATGTATGTATGTATGTATGCATGTATGTATGTATGTATGTATGTATGCATGCATGCATGCATATGTATGTATGTATGTATGTATGTATATATGTATGTATGTATGTATGTATGTATGTATGTATATGTATGTATGTATGTATGTATGTATGTATGTATACGCCTTTTTATAGGTATTGAATATATTTGTGGAATTATGTTGGAAAAATAGAACATGCAAATGAAGTTACATTACATATAGTCCCTGAAGGCTTTCTTAAATGTTATATTTCATTAAACAATAGACGAAGTTTTAGTGCTCCATATAACATCAGATTAATTGGTACAATAACTCAACCACTTTTTATTCAAGATTTCGCCCTCATTTTCACAGTATGGTGATCGGTTGGTTATCATGTGTAACCTTGGAAACAGTGTCATGAGATTCGGTTCTTGGTCATCATACTGCCCATCACTAATCTTTATTGTTCCGACGGGGTTAATGACCATTCTCGTTAGAGCTCGAGTACACTTCACTTCGCATGTTCAGCATTTCAAGTTTACGTCCATATGTAGCATACAAGGATTCCGGTACACAGTAGTTCTGCGTGTATGTGTTTAATCATTAATATTGGCACTAATGACATTTGTTCTCGTGACTTTTGTGCCAAACAGCACAATTTCATCCTAGAGTTCTCAGTTCTCTGTAATGTGAACATTTTGTTCGATATCTAATTTCATTTCTTATCGAATTCGTATTAATCATCCGAGACACATCTGAAACCTCGGACATCATATTTTGACGTGGAAGGTCCGCATGGTGTGTACAACAAACTGTTGGTAAAAATGTTGTGAAAACGCTGTTGTAATAGTGTAAGACACTGGATTTCTACCAAAAAAATATAGACAGATTTCATTGATGCCTATGGCCACACATGCAATACAGTATCGATAATAATTATGTTGGATGGTGAGGTTGACATTATTTAAAAGTTAAAAGTTGTTTCTTACACAGACATATCTGCCAAGACAGCGCTGAGTGTTAATATTTTCTGATGATAATAAGTTTACACATTTATAAATTTAATACTGTTAACAATGATGTTTCTTAAAATGAATTGACCAAAAGGGAAATTCATCTTCTATGTCAGTGAAATGTGTACTCTCAGGCAACGAAATATGACGTATACCAGCTTTTTTAGTGAGTGAGTTTAGTTCACTTAATTCATCAGCGGTGAGTCATTCAATTTCTTACATACACTTACATGCTGTAAGAATGTTGCGAGTGAAGTTTTCATCATCATTTCCACAACTTCAGTTAAGGCAAATGAACAATATGTTTATTCCTACTTCTTTTAGTGGGGGTGCATATGTGTAAACGGTATATGTTCCTTGTGAACAAGAAGAAAAGTTGAGTATGGATCACGTGAATATGCTGAAAGACTGCAGATCAACCTCAACAGTGAACAACATTATATCCACAATAGCTGGAGACCACAACCACAGACCTGTACACAAAAAAGTAATGGTGAAATCTATTCGACTGTAACAAAAAACGGACGGCTCCCGCACGAACAACATGAGGCATGTCCGCCTCAAGAAGGTTATGGACAAAACATTTGAACCTTTTCGAGATGGCAACAAGAAGAAGGACTGATTGAGGTAAAGATACAAGTACAAATGCCCGCCAAAGACTCGCAAGCCGACCGTTTTGTTTTACAGCCACCCAAAGGTCGGAGTTATGGGACCTATCTAAATCATATACTATCAATAACGCTGTCCTTATTTCATTTATGCGGCTAAGGATAGTAACAAAGCTGATCCGAAAGGCATCAACGGACAACGCATTATTGCTCCAGAGTGACGTACGTTGTATGCACATAACGTGCATTGCTCAGTGTATGCTGTAGGGTTGTTTTAATCTATCAGCTGTCCATCTATGAATTGTGACTACACTAAATATGTGTAAAATACCAACGGAATGGCAATGAAGAATTGTGTTCATACAAACTGGATCATACCACATAACATGATCTTGTAAACATATCATTTATTTACATGGCATATCATCAAAATATGTCTGGTTCAAATTCATACACACAAACTGACTTGGATTCATGTCTGTGTTCCTACGCACAACGCTACTTTATAGATGACACTTTGTAGGATTGGTGTGACGTTGGCATTTCAATCTGCACTTGCGAGCGTCATCTCGCCATTTTATATTGATCCTGAAGGTGGCTCTGGCACACTTGAGTATTTTATTAAATCCTATTTAGTTTCTGCTATTGTTGTCTGACATAGAAGTTACCCAATCTGTGTCCCCGCAGTGGGTATTACGCAGTAAACTGTCTGGTGTTTAATCCACGGTTCCTCACGCTGATGCTGAAGCGCTCTTCTGAACTGACCCACCAATGTGTTATAAAGACTCCATTCACATGGATGAAATGTAGGGAAAATGTGGTAAATCCAAAATAGTATTTCTGTCAGCTAGCATAGTTGGCCTTCAATGGACCGTAAATGAATGTGATATTGTTGCGGGAATCCGTTTAGAACGGTTTAATAAATAAATGTACAAAGACGGACATATGAAGGAAATCAGGTATCAGAGCAATAATGATGGATTCCATTCAGACAGAATGTCGGATACGTATATGGTACTCTGTGTCTTATCCGAGCCTTATAGGTTCTAAGACGTCTGTGTTAATTCAGTGTTTCTCTTAGCTGATAGGATCGTGTCTGGGATTCAGTGATGTATTTAACAATACCGCTCAGTGAGGATAAGAAACTGACACAATGAAGTACTCAACGTCTAAGGGCCTGTCGGAAGAACGTTCAGAAAACACAAATTAAAAGCAGTGTATATGAAAGAAGAAGCAGAACGTGGGATGCCAGAGGAAGTCATAATGCAGAGGATGTGAGATGGAGACGTTTTCCTGTTGAGAAAGAAACGTTCAGTAGGATGTTCTTCAGTGTGACTTATGTGAGATGTGATATGCAGTATGTTGCAAGCAATAGATGGGATAAATGTGATGTCAGCAAAGGCAGGTAGGCGACAGATCAGGCGAGCTAGGATCAGTTGATCCAAGGTTGATATGGGATTCCAGAATGCGTCATGGTTGGTGTCGGATGGCGAATGCTCAAGATGTGAAATGTTGGACCAATGGCATGTTATGCAGAAAGGCGGAACAGAGATAAATGGGTTATTCCGATGCATGCTCGACTTTTGGCTTGACTCTAAACCTGAAAACGTGTCTATGCTGGACTCCATATAGCCCCATAAAATACTACAAAGATAGATGATAGATGACACACAATCATGAAAAAAAAACAAGGAAGGACATTCGTTACATTTTCAGCAAGTATTTTGAACATTTGCAACTTATACCAAGTGGATTGTAAAAACAGAAAAGATTTCCCTGCATGTTTATAATCTAAGAAACAGATCGAATTCAGTTCTGTAACAAACATTTCATTTTCACTTTGTACGCCCATGACAAGTATGAGGAAAACTTCATATTCTTGATCCATCGGGCATATGTTTTAGCATGTATATACAGCCTTGTCTTCAGAGGTTCAGGGCACTTCGTCGCAAATATGTCAGATGATGTTCACTGGGGAAGTATATGATTGGCAACATCATTGTCAAATATTGGGGTAAGCGAGTTCGACATGAACGTTTGCATCCACTTTGCGGAACGAAACAACATGATATGGCCAAGACGTGTAAGCTTCAGGTACATATACAGAACAGCAAAAGAAACACAATGTTTGGAAAAAAAGAAATCTCATAAAATTAAGCGTTCTTTCTTCTGTTGAAAAACGTGACAAAAAGCCAGACTTGCGTTTCTTTTGCTGTTCAGTATAAATGACAAAATTCATTATCCATTATCAAAATGAATTTCGATGCGTATTCAAACGGCAAATAAACCTCAAACGAACAACTCTGCACAAAGCAAACATCATATCTCATGTAATTCCCTATTCTGACTGTACATGTTGTGTAAACTACATTTTCACATGAACCTTCTACTTTGCTCATGGCAAAGACATCTTTTGGATGCGGCAAGCATGAACGAGAAGTGGACTTGAGGTGTGGGATATTCAATGCATGACCCAGTACATGTTAAATGAAAACGGGACACAATATGTGGGATACGGTATGTGCATACCGTACATGACATGTCGGATGTTGGATGCAGGGTGTGGTGCGTGACCAAATGCATGAAAGATGAGAAGTGCAGCTGGCATCTGCAATACGGGATGCGGCAAGTGTGATGTGTGGTTGTGGGAGGTGGAAATTGTGGCGTGTGAATTGTGAAGTGTAAAGTAGGATGTTCTGAAGGTGACAATAAGGAGCTTCCGTGTTGATGGTTTGATTCAGGATGCAGTATGCGGAAAGTGTGGAAGGTAAAGTGTGAATGCAAGAAGATAGCTTTGGATTTGGTAACTGTGATGTAGGAAGCGGAAGGTGACAGGTGTATATGCGTGTGAAATGACATGGACAGATGGGAGCTTGGGGCGTAGGATGGTGGTATGTGCAAATAGCGATTAGGATGTTTGAAATGTGATGAAATTACGAGGGACGAGGGAGGTTGAATCCATTAATAACATCCTGCTCCTACATACCTGCATCAATCTGCATCGTGATATATGACTCATCTGCAAAGTTTTCGGTGGCGGAAAATAATCTATGCACTGTGAAATGCGTGTCTTCTTTTCTAAACGACCATGTCACGAGCACCACCCACGTACGGTTGCTATTTGATAGACGAGGTATGGGCCTCAGGTTATGTTATTTGCATTGAAGGTGCCGTAATGACTGAGTGAGGTTTTATCTGTCACTGTATGTTTGTGAAGAAAGATATCGCAGGTTTCTAAATTAGTTCGTCTTTGGCTATGAGACATTTGGGCTCTGAACTTCTTGTGCTGTAAAGGGTCAAAGCTGACAGAAAATGTTTACACATGCAATAGGTGTTCAGAGAAGTGGATTCCTTTTGAAGACATGCGATTTCACAAATGTTTGTAGCTGCTTGATGCGTTGGTCTGCTTTTTCGAATTGGTAAATATTTAAAGCTGAATGATATAGGTTCCAAGAAATAAGTATTCCTTTTGGCTGAAGCAGTTTGACATGTTACATAATATTGTGTGGAGATTGAGGCATCAACTTTTGAAACTAATCATGAGTAAAACAAAAAGAGAAACTCACGTATATGTTCGTACTGACGTATATCAAAAAGTTATCGCGACAGAAAGATATTCCAGTACTAGTCTATACAATACGAATACTAATTACATGGAAGTATACTCGATAATAAATATTCCATTAACTAGGTGGATGCTCATATACCAATCTGACTATTATTAATCCCGGTAATCCAACCTGCCAGATGAGACGCAGGGTTATTATTCACCTGGTACGTATTTTCTGTTGGGAACATAAATCCAAAATCATTCAAAGGAAATTCAAATCTTCCACTTTTCTATTCGTATAATATGCGCATTTATAATGTGTGGCTAGATGTGTCTAAATGCCTTACAGCTGAAGGGATGATGTAAATCCGACTAGGACCGATGCAGGAAGCAAATGTACTGAAAGTCTCAGTTGTCATTAATATGGTGATCTAGCTTAATCTATAGCCTGTTTATAAATATATTGTAATGTCTTGTCAAAATATTTTAGATTTAATTGGTCTTTTAAACGCGTTAAAGTCTTATTTATATCTGTGATTCCCTTCCTCCGTCGACGGATGATTTACAGTTTAATTCAATTAGTGTTTCATGTTAATTTATGACATTTGAGGTCACATTATTGCTGAATGAGTGGGTGATCTAATTGAGTTGCGCCTCGAAAGAGGCTACTAACGGGATCGGGGGGTCAGTTTCGGTTACTTGATCGACGCATGTCATCGGTTGCCAGTGAGCACATCGAGGCTCATGCTGTTGATCACTGGATTGTCTGGTCCAGACTCGATTATTTACAGACCGCCCCTATAATTTATAGCTAGAATATTGTTGAACCTAAGCTCACTCACTCATTCACATTTAGATATTTAGAATAACGTAAACTGTTTATTGTAATTATGCATTATCGTCATTGTCGGAAACGGGTAGTAGCCACTGGCTGTTACATTCCTTAAATGCGTCCAAGTCTGAAGGCACATATAAGTACTTCTCTGTGCTGAAATCAAATATAGCATATAGCATCCTCTACTGTTTTGAAAAGATAGAGATATTCCTGAAGTCTCATGCATGTGTGCAATTTGAGAGCTATGTATGGGAGACAACTCTTAACGCTGCGTCGTTTTCAGTCTGTTGATTCCACGAAGAGAACCGGTCGTAAAATATATACATCTTAGCATTTCCTTTGCAAAACGATTTTAATGTATGGGATTTTCGAAGTATATAATTTTTTGCTTTTAACAATGTGAATATATGGAATGTAGTATGGAAGTATGTTTTCTTTCTTTTAGGTCAAAATCACTTCGATTCGTGTTAAGTTTGGTTATATTGAAGGCACGAATGCGTGATGCAGTGAATGTCATACATGTTTTATTCTTTGCATTATGGTGGAAAGGATCAATGCTGAGAGTCATGGCCGTTTTGACTTTCTTTGTCTTCGTTATGTGAGAACATTCAAGACCTTGGTCAAATTTTGGGAAAGTGTTATAGAAAACATGTGGACATATCTTTGACGTTTCGGTGACATAAATGATGTCGGAATATTCACGTATTTTCACCTAATCTGCTGGGTGAACACTTGACTTGCCTTGTTATGTGTTTGTGACTGGCGCCACTGTCCCGTAACGCCTGATACTATCACTATTTGATAGTAAGGAATGAACACATAATTCGTTTTGTTATATTACCAACGATGGACTCAAGTATGGGCTGTTCTTTAAACAGCACATGCTATCAGATATAATCTGAACATGAAATTAACCATGACATACATAAAGGTATTGCTATTCGCTTTTATGCTGATTTGTGATAGTCTTACAAATTCCTTAGAACATCACGCATATGTGACAGTGTAATGTATTTCTTATGGCGTAAGTGTAATGCATTGCATATTTCAAGATGTCTAGATATCGCCGGGTTCCGGGTACGATTCCCCACTTGAATACAATGCGTGAAGCCCATTATGGTGTCCTCAGCCGTGATATCGCTGGAATATTCCTAAATTGTGTGACTCTGTCGTATAGAGTTATAATGTAATGAGGTTTCAGAAAATCATACTTGTTTAATTATAGTAATATAGTGAATACTTATTACGTACGTTACATATTGAAATGTTTAACATTTCTTTCGGTTTCACGGTATCCTTTCTTTTGCAACAGGTATGTCCCTTCTTCTGTTACTTTTCATCTAACACGACACCTTTACATACATTAAACCCTTCTGAAAATGTTGAAAAGTCTGCCCAGTAATTCATGCTAACATTGTCACATGTTTTTCACACCCTCGTGTACTGGACATGGTGAGCACACACTGCGAACACACACCACTGTTGTTGTGGTTGTTGCTGCTGCTGCATTTGCTGCTATTACAACAATTGCAAATGGTACTTATGCTACATATTATCGTATCCCCAAGTACTGCTGACCCATGAAGGTCCGGGCTAGAATATTGGCCTTCAGTAACCTATACTTGTCAGAGGCAACTACCGGAGTCGGGTACTCAGGCTCGCTGACTTGGCTGACACATGTCATCGATTCCTAGATCGATGCACATGCTGTTGTTCACTGGATTGTCTGGTCAAGACTGGATTATCTACAGACCGCCACCATATAACAGGAAATTTTCCGAATGCGGCCTCAAACTAACCTCACTCACTCCGCACGTACTGCTAACGACATCAGTCACTAATCGTCATGATAGCTTGAATATTGTTGAGCATAGCGTTAGACAACAATTAAACTAAAATTACTGCAAATACGTCATTTTCCTTCTGTCGTATGTTTGTAATTTCTTTTATATTACACAATACGGATATATATATCCGTATTGTCAGCACAAGGGCATTGTTCTTGTGTTTTATCAAACAGTAACAAATCTTGAACCTGCCCATCTTGCCTGTTCTTTCCACTTGACCTGGCACACCAGGGTAACATAGTGTTCAAATCCAGTACAAGAACGTGTCATCTATCCCTATCATAACCCTGTCGATTCCTAATATAAGCGATTTCGCCGATGAGGTCAATAAATTTGATCCCGAGACGCCAGTATAATCATTTTATGCACGCTTCACTTTTTGTTCTATAACGTGACAAATTATTTCCAGTAATTTCACTTTATAAGACCATATATACAGTATTACGATTCTCGTTCATGCGCTACTCTCTCTAATATCCGTGTCAACCAGAAAACTGTTGAATGAGGTATGAGATCATTTTTGTGTTTCGATTTGACAAGGTACATATTTCGAAGACTCTGGCACTGATATGTCTGTGTTGTAAATTCTTGTGTTAGTTTGGCTGATGCAAGTGTGTTGAATAATGGGACATTTGAGAATATATGCATAACGAATTGCTCTCAATAAATTTTCATAACTGCAACACAAACGCGTATATTTAGCTCGTGTATACCTGCACACAATTAGCCACCACGGGGACACTCTATCCTTATCAACAGCTTAGTAGCATGCATGGTTTCCAGTAGTGTAAATACCTGTTAACGGACCAACGAAACCATGGTTACGTAAACATATAAAGAACCTGAATTATCTGTTGAATGTGAAACATTTACACCGATGTTACTAAAGGAACCAGCGTACACGAAATCGGATAACAAGTGAGCTAGAAATTCATTTTTAAATTTTCAGACCTCCAATAAGGATACTTCTTTAAAACCCTTTGATGATAACAGTCTAACACAACACCTATACTAGTTAATTTTGGTGCTGCACTCAAAGTCCTTCAATAAAATGATTATAAAACATTGGAATGCATGTGCCGAAACTGACACTATATAGGTGTTGTGTTACTGTGGTATTACGGACTGTACTGTACAAATAAATAATCATATCACTGATTGAAATCATTCCAAGAGTATGAAGATTATGTCTGTATTAATCACCTTGAAATTGGGTTGATACAAGGTTTTCGTGAACAAAAGAATATGCCGTTCAACCGGTGGGACTCGTCACTACTTCCTTCCAAGGCAAGTCAGTTGTTCATTTAATAACATCTCCGAAACATATAATATAAACTGGGGTTTCGGCTTATTCCCAAATACGCAACGACAACAACAACAACAACAACAAACAAAAACAAAACAACAACGCATCTTAAATATTTTGAAAACTGTTTTGATCGTCACGTCTGAGTAACAGGTATTGTGAACGTCTTTTATCATCCCGACAAAGCTTCTGATCCCTTAAGGTCCTGTCTACCAAGGTTCACCAGTACTTTTATAGACAAATACCAGGAAATAGCAGAGACATATTGCAATATGGCGTTTTTGAAAGGCATATTCCACTCCAATAGAAACTGCTTACTAACTATAAACCACGGATTCTACATCTTTAGTGATCCTATATATAAGATTTCAGGTCTCCTTGTAATACTATAACAATATTTAGAATTATTTGTTTTGAGTAACATACGTGCACAAAGCTCCTATTACTATATTGAAAGCAGGAAGTTCAAACCATGTTAAAGGACAGTGGTCTAGAGACCCGAATGTCATTAGAGTAGGAATATAGCAGCACAATCTGCACACTAACTGTCAAATACGTCGTTTATGCTTGTATTCAAGTAATGCATATTCAGTTAATGTCTCTTATGACGCGTGGCGATCTGTCTTCCTTGGAATTGAATCTTTATGAAACCATGTTTGTCGTCAGATTCGACCTAATCCTCGAGCTCGCTGGCTTTGTTGGCTCATGTTATCATATCCCAGTAAGGTAGATTGATGTTTGTGATGCAATCATTGTCTGCTTCAGTTTCTACTAATAACAGACAATGTTATGGATTAAGTTCTTTTGAAATTATGTTGTTATAAGACAGAGAATCTGTCACAAATCACGATCGATCTGTGATTTATGGCGAGAATAATATGACCACGTTTCGACTACAAGTACAATTTACTTCCGTTCGTGATACACATCGAGCTGTATAACGACAGTTGTGTCACCTCACTCTCAAAAGCCTACCCCATGTATCACTAACTATTATCTTAATGCCATTCAACAAAGGTCATAATATCTGTTACAAATCAAATGTGATAATGGACACGTAAGTTAAAGAAACACTCTTCATTTGGTTTTGAACCTGATTTGTAATATACCTATATTATGACACAGTGTGATATTAACACAACGTTCTACATCTGACCATTTCGAGGTGCGGATTCAAAGCTGGGTGGACTGGGGCACGTAGTTACAGTGCCTTGTCCAAGTTTTACTGCGCGTTGTGAAGCACACAAAGCTGAAATTTAGGTTTTTAAAACCGATGACAGGTGGGATCGATCCCAGAACGTCAAGCTCGCTGGATTACTAGCAAGCCTGACAGCTCCCTCACCACGCCCTCATTGTAACGGGAATAATGCAAAATGTATTGTATTCAAACTGCACATCCAAGACACCAAGTCCCAAGTGTAATTATATGCTACTCTTCGCTGTGTCCAGTGCATTGCTTTCATTAAGGTGTTCGTTTTAGTTTGGAGGAGACTGCTTTCAAGATATAATGTTACTTACAAACGTACAGAACTCTAATGGTAACATGTTGTTGCTAAGGTACATACAATAACTGTCGGCAACATATATACTGGAATCGCCAAGTGTATATTAGTAGGTGCATGCCTTCGGCATATCAAAATCAGAAATTAGTTTAAAATGGATGTGATGCTTCCAAGAGGAGATCGTGTTTTTTTGAGATGGTCTGTGTGAAAAACCTTAATGTTACCGCGAATATGTGAAAAGGATACGATCACAGAAATGCCCGTAGGATAAATGGATATACGCTTATTATTAATAAACGACGATAGAGCGTATAATCCTTTCACTGAAACAATAAGAGCAATGCGGCAATGTATTGTTGAAATGGTCGTTTATATCCCACTGTATACTACTGACATTTTGTCAGATTGATTTTAGATAGTCTACCACATAGTTACAAAGTAAATTACTTGTGCAATCCATCTTGTTTATAGGTTGTTAGATATAACGTATTATCTTCTGGCGCTGCCAGTACCAATGTAAATCTGAACAAATGTAATGGCTTCGTCAGATGTAGGTTTTTGGTAATAGAATTTGTGATGTAAGGCCGAAATAGTCGTCGACCAGTCAGTGTAACTCAGATTGTTGTTCAGCCCTCGACTAACAATTGATTCTGCGCCTTGTTCCAGTAGCACCTAGAGCATGGCATTGATGTGGTTGCGGTGTTCTCGATGGCGACGTCAAGCTCCATCCACACACGTCTGTCTAGTTCGGAACTGATTGACTTGGGAACGCAAGTCAAATGTGTCGTATTGCTAATATCATTCCGAACGTTGGGTTTGATCTTCCGCAGAGTATTTGATCTATTTCTATTCTGCGAGCACTTTTATGATTGAAATGAATATTCCATATATGACTGAGAGCAAGGATTCGCGTTGTTATTTATGAAGAAGTCTGTGAATTCGATCAAATACCCGTCTCAAGCTCTAGAGTGTCACATATACGTGTATGTCTGCAAATGTATCAACATATCAAAGAATGTAATAGGATGTAGCACTGTGATACCCAAGAAATCTTTCATAGTCTCACTATATACTACACGATGAGACATTAAAAAGAGCAATGCGTCTAGAATTATAAATGTGGAACAATGTTTCTGTTCCGCGCTCAATGCACAAAAGGTAGGTAGGTGAGTTGATGGCGCATTTGTGGAAATCAGTGATAAAATCACAAACCGTTCCCTCTTACGCCATGTTCCGTTGATCCCGAGAGGATCCGATGTAGAACTGGAGCCTGTTTCACTAAAAGCCACCTAAATGTCAGAGGTCATATCTAAATGTATGATTAGAGTGGTTTAAGTTGCTGACAGGACAGGTAACCTTGAACACTCTGACTCCCGGTCCCCGTTTCACAAAGCCCTCTTACCGGTCCGACCTCGTAAAGCAGATCGTAGACCCCCCTCTTACTTTTTTACCTTGTTTCACAAAGACCTCGTACATTTACACTGTGTCGTAAACAGCCTAAAATTTAGGACCCACTTTGACCTGTCGTAAACACTGTACTCAATACAAAGATGGCGTCAACGATTATTTACTGCAAGTGATTACAGTAAGGTCGTATGGGCTACCACCTCGTAAAGGTAGGAGGATTTTGTGAAACGCAAGCAGTCCTGTTTACGACCCTTCCGACCTCATTTACGATCGTTTCACAAAGAGGTCGTATCCACGTCGTACGTCGCAGTCCTAAATCCGTGTCGTACATCATTTAAGAGGTACTTTGTTGCATAGCAGCGTATACAGCGAGGCCAAACAGGCACCTGCGTATCTCGTCATTCCCAAAACATTTTGAAATAGAAACACAGTTTCTATAACAATGAAAATGCCATGTCATTGTCGACTTAAATACATGTAAATCTTTACTAATATTTTATAGTATTTGCTTGTTTATTGTGAGTGGTATTAGTATTGCGCTATATTTAGGCTTGTGATGCAATCTTACAGAAATCCCCAGTAGTTGAGAACAGTGTATAATGATCTTGAAAACTTACTCGAGAATCCTCTGTCTTCGAGACTATTGTGGAATTCTTTAGGCAGTTTCACGAGTATATAACGGGGGCATGTTATTGACTCTGATCCCTCATTACATCTCAAGTACACCTTGTCAAGCCTAGATAGAATCCTGGTGCTGAGGGGTGAATGTAACAATCACTCCTTATTGCTGTTATCGATATCACTGTTCTGGTATTAAATTGCCCTTGGATTCGTAGAGCCACTATATATTGCATTGCCTTTGTGATGCCTTTGAAATGAATTGGAGTGGATTTGTGAACGTAGTAACGTCTAGAATACGACTGCTGTTTCCAGCACGTGACGTTGTTTGTTGGTTTCACACATAATGCTCTTACGGGATGTTTCCTGGTTAAATGTGAAGTTTCGAACAGGGAATCACCCCGTGTCAATGACCCATTTCTGTCAGTTACAAGATTAGATAATCATCAACATTATGCATGGAAATCCTCCGTTTCCTCACATGGATGAACCATAGCACATAAGAAGCAATATTCATATGATTCGAAGCACCTTTAGCTCAGTCTGTTGACGAGAAAAGGTACAGCGTTCCGGATGCTACGATTATTATCGCATGGTATTACAATATGTAACCATACACGTACGGTCTTAGTTAAAAATGCGTTGACAAATAGCTCTCAGTAATGCATCATTATTTTCACCAATACGGAGCTGATGTCTCCTAGCGATCTGACATTCAGTGAGTGAGTGAGTGAGTGAGTTTAGTTTTACGCCACACTCAGCAATATTCGATCTATATGGCGGTGGTCTGTAAATAATCGAGTCTGGACCAGACATTCCCGTGATCATCAGCATGAACATTGATCTGCGCAATAGGGAACCCATGACATGTGTCAATCAAATCAGCGAGCCTGACCACCCGATCCCGTTAGTCGCCTTTTACGACAAGCATAGTCGCCTTTTGCGGCAATCATGGGTTGCTGAAGGCCCATTCTACCCCGGGATCTTCACGGGTCATCAGACATAGACCTTCCAGTTTCTCCAGAACCTTGTATAAAACGTAAATGTGGAGGAATACCTTATCTATCTATCTTATCTGTCTTATCTATCCTCAGAAACAGATTTTAAGTGAAGTGCAACACAGATGTGTAAAATGTAGGAACGAACCATTTAACATCAGTGATGACACAAAGCGTTCGCAAACTCATGTCCCATGCTACATGTTGATGATGCATTGACTGGTAATATATTTAATTTCTAGATTGGAAACATCTCGTATAATTTCATGGTTACGAGTATCATACATTCAAACGCACCGAGGGTCATCCGCAGCATCTTATCTCACGGCTTACGTTTTGACATGTTAAACGATTGCAAGTGCCTCTAAACATTATTGATTTGGACTGTACACATAATAGCAAGGCAATTTTAGCAATCGTTTAGATTTGAAACATGTTCAAACATTCAACGAGAGTCCACATAATTATGTTTTAGATTTGGTTTGACTTGAAAGACGTCTCAAATATTTTCATTCTGTTTTGCAGAATGCACTCAACTGGTAGCGAACCTCTGGTATCGTCACTCCATGATGGTCAGTTAATGAAAAGGCATGCTTTGATATAGTAGGCATCTCTTGATGGACTCAACCTTTTTCAAAATCTTCTACAGATTGTGGACTGGGTTATATGATGTTACCTGTACCTATCAGAACACTACATGTCTACAACTGCCAATAACATAGTTGGAATGTTAAAGAGTTGAATGATGAACTAAGACTATTTGAATATGTGTATTTCACATGTGTAATTCATTTGGATACATGTATATCATTTCCACTCAATCATCCAGAGAATGTAGAAAACGTGCATATTCACCACAGCGAAACAAAGGTCGCATATCATTAGACTAGGCAGGCTAGTTAATCTCGAAACGTTCGTAACCCTACGAACTTCTTCAGCCCATTCTTAACACATTGGCTACGATCAAAGTTAAGAATTCTTAGGGCTACGAACGTTTCGAGAATAAGGGCCCAGGTTCGTAGGGATTAAACATTACATGATTAACTTCACCTTTCCCTGTTTGTAATGATTGTTTTAGTCGATGTGTTTACAGCCATCACTTAAACCGATGTAATGCTTTTAGATAATACGCGTACTAAAATTATACTTTGTTCATCCTTTTCCTGTGTGGGGAGCTCATCAAGCTGGATCAGTATTTGTGTAGTCAACAGCTGTTCATAGATGTCTAAAGACAATTGCCTCATCTTTTCCTGCATATGTGTGAATAATAATTACAGTTGTATCCCGCTTCATAACCATTGTAACACATTAAATTGCGTTGTTTAGGTAATTAAGCCACAATTTGGACTCCTAGATCAATAATTTCGTTCTAAATGCAGTTTCAATATCTTGATATATTTGTCTTCCACATGACTCTCTCAACGCTCATTACTTTACAGAATGTCTATTGTTGGCTTCTGTTGCCACAAGCGTTAAAATTCCAGACCCCGTTCTAAGTATTTCCTGCAAATGTTTAAAGTTACATGTCTACATCGTCCTCCTGTTATTGATCCAACCTTGTGTAGTTTAGAGACAGCACATGCTTCTTGTTTTGTACTCTGGTAAATGTTCTGATTTACATCCAGTCGATATCTTCTCATCATGTATGTTGACTTTCATTTATTTAACTCTTTTTTTATTAAACCGCTTCTGAAATAGGTTCCACGGGCACAATGTAGTTCGAATCGCAACATTCAAGATGGCTGCTTTTGGTGTTCGGAAGAGAAATTACGCACACATATATCAAACGACTGGGTCTGCCACAGGAAATATTGCTTATATACCAACATGGGGAAACGATCTTTCGGTTGTAAAGTGTATGAAAAGACTCATTATATTTGACGCCTCTGTGCAGCAGCGTTACAATGAGGAGTAAGTGGCAAAGTCAAACTCCCCAGGGAAACACATTGCCACATCTACTGTTCATTAAACTGTCAGGACGACCATAAACCTATATGCCATGAGAAGATGTCGACATGTCATGAGAAGATGTCGACACGATGAAAAATTATTTGCAATGAATGACGAAGGTATTAGTCCATGTGTGAGGAACCACGAGGTTACCGGAGACATATGGGAAGGAAGTTCAAGGAAGGACAATTACTATGATGTACGAGTCGTAGTTCGTCTGGCAAGACATAATTCCATGATCCACATGGATGAACTGTGCAGGCAATGGAGAGAAGGGGTATCTCTAGACTGCACCAATACCGTCGGAAGGACGCTGTGAGGAGTGAACGTTGTCTATTCGTTACAGACATCCACAAGCAGCAACGTTTGGTGGTGCAGAAAACCACAACTTGAGGACACGGCATAATGTTCATTGGTTATGTTACACAAGTAGCTATTTTCTACACATTAACGCTTCTGAAGATGTCGAAACGAGACGTTTAACCAGAATAGTGCCCTAATTGTCAGGTCCAAGACATTTCCTCATACTTTTGTATAGTCTATATGCAGTGAAAACGTATAGTGTAACAAACGATAATTGTTTGAATTCGCTTTATTTTTTGCATTACAAGAGGTCATGCACATTAACTTGAAACACCGCGAACAAGTAGGGTTGATCTAAGATAACGCTCATCACGTACTGCACGTACATTGGTTTCACTAATTCATCTACTGCGCTGTTCCAAACACCCCCTTGTAATGCAAACCCAAAATAGCAATTTGAATCTATGTTCGTTTGTTAAACAACTTTTATCCAAAGCTGACTAAAAATTTCGAGTCTTTGGTCAACAAGACCAAAAACGTTAGTCCCGTCAGCAACCAGACATGGTAAGGATGACTCCACGTGCAACTACATTTTGAAGAGTGTTTTATCTTCCAGCCCACTGGCGTCATTCAGAATATCACCTCCTTCGCTTTCACAAATATATAGAGAATTTTAGAGAATTTCTATAACTGTAATTGGCGATCATTTGGACAATGTACTGTGTGCTACATGTAGTTTCATATCAGTTTTGGTCTGCCCATATTGAGTACAATGAACGTAAAGTTCATTCTACTGGTTATGAAAGCACAATAACATGTACCTTATGTACCTCAACAAATGTAAGCAGATCATGTATAGCCACATCCCTGAGCGTCAGGTTTAATTATTGTAGTAATCATGGGCGTAGATCTTGTAGAAACAATGAGTCAGTGAGTTTAGTTTCACGCCGCACTCAGCAATACTTTAGCTATATGGCGGTGGCCTGTAAATAATCGAGTCCGGACCAGACAATGAAGAGATCAACAGCATGAGCATCGATCTCGGAACCGGGAAGTGATGACGTTTTTCAACCAAGACAGCGAGCATGACCATCCAATCCCGTTAGTCGCCTCTTACAAGAAGTTGCAAAAGACTATCTGAAGATTATTCAGCGTACTTTAAAGGAAATATGTTAGATGTCGTTTAGCTCTAACATGCACCAAGGCTCTGACACACTGACACAAAAAGCACTATCGCTCTGAAATCACAAAAAGTCTTTTCTCCACCTGTCTTAAACTAAATGTTGAAACAAAACCCCAAAAGAGATGATTACAGATTTTCGAAAAAATAAATTATATAGCTCTGAATCTTAAATATATTATTATTTATTTATAATTTTTTCTTTACCTCATATGTTTGGCGTTGTTAGCTGTTCTAAAAACATTTGATAAATGTGTGGGTGTTTGGGGGGGTTTATGTACGTGCATTATTTGTTTTAATGCATGTGTTTTCAGTGTTAACCGCGCGAACGAATGTGCCCCCTGGGTTTATAAAGCATTATCGTACCTTATCTTAAACGGGGGCGGACGTCAGGGAAGGCAACCTGCGCAGATGGAACTAAATTCCCAAGGGAATTACCAGATTTGTGATGTCTGAAATAATTGAAACACAAATAGAAAACTGAACGCAGACAAGGTTTAGTTACAAAACGAAAGGGCTTACCATACATGTAGCTGCGTGTAGGTGACATTAAACATTAATTTACAACTGGATATGGTCAGTTAGCTAGTAAGGTGGAGAATAATGAACATAAATATTTAACTGGTATATGACTATCACGCTAAAGTTAAAGTTACTGAAACATATTCAATTTATCGGTAGGCAAAAACAAGGCATGTTTTTACACGCTACCAGATGGATCCGACACTACGTGCGTGTGGTAAGAGGTGACTGTTGGTGTCAAATGATACGCGCTGGCAATTTTGCTTGTATCTGTGCCACAGAAGCAATGGTAGCAATGTTCAGAGATTTGATGTGCACTCGTCTGGATGCGATACGTAACTACATGTTGACAGGATAAGGTTGATAACAGCCCCTCCTGTGCAGCACTTTGGAGAGAGTGGCGTCAGACTCCATAAGCACACGTCTGTCAGGTTTGTCACTGATTGAATAGTGAACGCAAAGAGAGATGCGTCATATCTCGACCGTTCTTCTCGCATTAAAGGGTATTCCAGGAGTTAATTTGAAAGCCATTGAAAACGGAATTTTGACATTCATTCTTTCTTTACTCACACACACTCGTCAACATATAGATGTAAGGGACAGATATGTTTTAAATGTACATCTGTGGATAACTTAATCGGAAAATGTCCAATCAACAACAACGTCACTGACGCAATGTAGCGGCCACAAAATTTCCGAGTCCCGTGCTGGGATTCGAACGACGAACCATCTGATCCGAAGTCGGAGGCCTTGTCCACATGACCAAAGAGGTTAACCCCGATAGCACGCTGACAAGGTAAGGATGTCATCTGTGGGATGACTCCACGCCCTGCTACATACTCCCCTGTCAACAGAAGGCACGTCCCGGGCCGCATAGTTTTGTACTGAGGCTTATTTTGTTCAAATTTGATATGAACGTGCTCAGCCCCATGTTGGGTCACGTGACTTGACTGTTCAGATTACAATCACACTGTAAGGAGTAATACTGTCTATCTCTCAAAAGAGGCTGGCTGTGTCGGTGGCAAATTTCCTCACTGGGGGCTCCATTATTGTAATCGGGTTATGCTGGGTATGGAATACATCCAAACACAGGCTACGGGTGTGAGGCTTTATTTGCAGAAGAGCAGTATTGACACTCTGTAAAACAATGCGATAACAATAAGACAATATTATAAAAATCAATGTTCTATCTCAAAAACATGGTTCATCCTTCATATACAGGTGATTATTTCGGTCATAAGAGACATAAAATCATTATTTAGACTACACAAAAGGATTATCAAGGGTGATAACCCATGTACGTGAGGCATATCATTGTAGTGATCGGTGCTTCCGCACTCGTACATCGGGTCTCATCGGACTGGCCATCCAGTAATACTCGTATGTTTCCGGGTGTGATCGAGGCACATGATCAACTTACCCGCCAAATCTGACAGGTGACAATTGACAGATCGAGATTAGACACCGAACAGACAAGACGTGGACTACTACGCAAACCGACTACGATCTCCCCATCATCTACGCTTACCAAGCACAAGGTAAGGGCCTTTCCCTAGCACTTAGGCTTTCACAACATCATAAACAGGAACAAATATGATTATGGATTATATTCCACATTCTTAATAGTAAAACTAATTACCACATTGTGGTACCAATGATATAAAATGAAATCAGAGGTACATAGTTGTCATAATATACTATTTACAATGTATACCAAGAACAATACTCAGTAGTGAAATTATCTATACCCTGTGGGTGATACTGGGGTGTAAATTGCCCTGGGCAGCAGCCTTATACCTTGAATTACAGTATTCACCTGCACAGGAACACATAAATACCAATAAATGCCAACCAGACACATAATGGATTCCCTTACATAAACAATACTACACTAAAGATCAGTGAGGGAGCTATTCCACATTGCAATAAAATACAATGCATTCAAACAGATAACACATTCACTCGCTGAACTTCCACAGAAGAAGGTTAGAACAGATCAGAATATTTTATCCCTACTGAGGTAATACCCATGTTGACATGACGATACCATACCAACAATAAATATGTTAAATGCATCAAAGTGTGTTTTAAACATAGCTAAGTCTACTTACATATATACATATAGACAAGCTAGCAATAATACATATTACTAACCTTGAACAATTAATACTAATCCTATATCCCAAGTAATGACTAGTCTCCACGTCAAAGTCTTGTCAAGGTGGATGAAAAGTGAAGGGTTTAAACTGACCAATGAAAGCAAGGCTTGGGTTAAAACAAAGAGACAATCACAAACATGGAATAACCTGAAGCCCCTTTACATTAATAGGCTGCTCCAAAAGCATAGTAAGGAGAAGTTAAAGAAAACTGCTATCCAGACAACTCTAAAATGCCACAACATAATAACACCTGAATTAGATAAAACTATTTACAACAAACTATTCAGGAATGGATAGGAGGAGGCACTTGCAGTCAGTATCGTGTGCGTGCACTGCAAGACAGTCTCCGGGAGCATTGGAAGACACAGAGTTCTCAGAAACAGCTCTGGGATGGTCTGCCACTGACGTTCAAGGGTCGGTGTCACTTCAGAAATTCAGCACGTATCCTGAATTTCCAAAACGACCATGTTAAAAACCACAGTTTTTCTCGCCGTTGACGTCCATCTGCCAAGGGTACGTTAAACCTGCGTTAAGGCATCTTACGTTTTGGCGCAGGCATGACGTTATCTTGTCCCAATTGTCCTCTTGACAGTATCAACAGCTGCTTTGAACCGATTTCGGAAATGTAAGTCTCGGATACTGCGGTCCTGACGAGGTGTCATCAAAGGTGGTGCGCCAAGTTGCGGACAAATGTATCACTTCCGGTTACTGAGTTGACCAACATTACACTGCTTGACAATCATCACATCTGAAGAAACGACGCTAGCGAGAACCTGATTCTTGTCGTCTTGTGTCGAGTGTGGCATTTTCTCAACGTAATTCAGTTTCACAATTCCTTGCGCTTTTATATGGTCTGGGTGCGGGTAATGCGCGTGTACAACGTTTTTCATGATTATGATTACGAGAAATGTCAAAGGTTCAGTTTAAGTATCGAAATTCATGAAAGAGGAAGTCTCTGAGACTCAAACTGGAAATGGGCAAGAATAACAGCCTTTTATCCTTACATGCTCTGTATCGCAGGTAACAGATCTTCACTAGATGTTTGGTATGTTCCAGAACAACTAATACCAATTGCGTTTTAATGGCGTTCAGTATATATCTACTGACCGAGCACTTCTATGATTATAATGCATGTACGAAATACAAATGTTCCGCGAGTGATGGTATTGCCGTTCATGAAGAGCACTGTGCATTCATTTTGATGATCGTGTTAGATCAAGTTTCAGAGTATCAGATACATGTGATTGTCTGCAGGAATCGCATTTTAACGACTGAAGTAATTTAGTTTGAGGCACTGACATCCGAGAAACCTTCATTACTATACACTGTGAGAGGTTCTTGAATCTTGTGTATAAAAGGGAAAAAGGTGCAAAATATATCGTGGTACTGCTCGATCATAATTATAATGTTTGTTTGATGTAATCAGTAAAAAGATCTCCTACATGTACGCAATACAAGGACAAGTAAGGGGCTACATAACACGAGACATTTGACATATCGAAGAGATGTATGCAAATATTTGATCATTTGATTTGTGAGTTCTAATTATAGTCATTCCGGCGATATGTCAGCCATCTAGACTATAACAGTTCATTTTTTTATTGACAACAGATAAAATAATACTATGAAATATGTCGACAAACGACATTGAAACAGATTATCTCAGGTGGAGGATTAAAATAGCATGGAACTAAACCTCTGTTAACGGACACCACAGTATACAAACGTTAAACATTATATTACCATGCACATGCGTAGAATTTCTTTAGGACGATGAGAAAGTCTACTGTTAGTGTTTAATGCCTCGCTCGTGACGCCGGTTCAGGAACCAGAATGGGTACAATGTTCGATGCCCATATTCCGGTATGCCCGGCCATGATAATGATGGAATATTGCTCACTCACTCACTCACTCTCTCACTCACTTGGCTAGTTGTGTTTACTTCCGGGAGTCTAAGTGGCTGGCGATGTGGTCGTAAAGTGCTCAGATATTCAGGAATCTGTGACTGTGTATATGTAAGGTTGGATATTGTGTTGTCGACATATACGTATTTACTGGAGCTGTCACCATTCGGCCTATCTACACATGTCTACCCATTCGTCTGATTGTAAACATTGACCTACATCCAACATCGCCGTATAACATTCGGTATAACTATTTCTCACTCACAAACCAAGATTTGGGTGAGTTAATATTATACTTGGGACCCATTACTTTAGATTTGACTCAGTTGCATTGTACTAGAAACCTCTATTGTAAATCTTTGTATCTTGCTTCTGTGAGATTTTAGACTTGTCTTTGTTAAATTTTGCTGGTTCTAAGGGGATTTCTTACACCTTTTGTCATTGCAAATTATGCACCGCAACAAAAAGAACATTAAACATAAAAATATTGCTATAGCAAACACAAATATATAAAAGAAATCAATACATGAATGTTTTAAGGAATATCCGTGAATAAAACCCCTGACCAAAACTGAAAGTCACAGCATGATAAACGACCATCAGCGAATCGAAGCCTGCACAATTACTCAAAAGGTTAAGGTACGTTTGCTGATTTACACGACCATACAATGAATGGTCTGTAAGTAAAACACAATACGGCAAAAGCAGAGGAGATGGATTATTTTTAATCCGACAGAATATAATTGGTCCTGCTTGACCATTTAGCTGATAGAAGAAAACACACGTATCACGCATCAACGATATAAAAGCTGTTTACTATATGGCAGATTGTAAAATATTATAGACGGTTAGCAAACCTTATTTGATTTCCTTGGTCCTTGCTTTGACAACATGTATGTGAAGCAATGGCTCAATGTGAAGCAAGTGACGCAATCGAAAGGCATGCATATTAAGTGATCTATATTGTGCTCACTGATTTGTACGTTGTCAAATTAGAAAAAATGATCACACATTACAAAGGATACTTTTTGTGTATATAATTTCCAGATGATGGAAATTTCTTTAAGGAGACATCTTTAATATGGCATGTCGTAGTTAGATTTAATCTAGTTCTCTTAATACAGGCTTAAGCTGTATAGTGTGACAATCCTTTGCGAAAAGGAGTGTTGCGTCAGATTTCTGGTGTTCAGTACTAGTGGCAACCAATGAATGAATGAACCTTGTCATATCTACAAATATGACATTATTAAAGTCATGGTGTTACCATTTATTCGCCTACAGATACCAGTATAAAATGAATTATTGTGAATGATTTCTTTTTACTTTTCAATAGCTGTCGAAAACAAACTTGTAAGGAATGGATACTAGTATTTCCTGTCCTGTCCTGTCCCTGCCCTCTTAGTGTTTAGAAATCAAGTTTTCCTAAATTACGTGTTACGGTTAATAAATTGCCGTGACATGTATGAGACATCCCATTTGAACCAACAAAATATAACAGAGACAATTCTAAAATATTTAACAATATATTGAGCAAACAATGAGCAAGTTACAATGAATCCCAATACAAGTTTCTAGTCCAAAGCAGTTGAGTCACAAGTCTAAAGTAATGGGTCACAGATATAAAATATCAACTCACCAGAATCTTGGCATTTTACAGTGAGATCAGATATAACAACTAAAGGTAGTCTCCACAGTGAGCAGTCAGGCATAGAGTGCCATGTCTTGATTGTGATGCTGTTAACAAACAGACGTTGATAGACAGGAGCACAGAAATCCAGTATAATCAAGAGTGTAAGTCCGCGTGTGTCCATCAAGAAGACAGCCAGCCTTTATATACACTGACACAGTAAGCAAGCAAAATGCAGCCGTCGCCATTCACTTAGAACTTTCCTGAACACGAAATAAACAATAGATTGCCAAGGGCATGTAACTCTGAAAAGGCCTGTCGTTGAAAATGCTATTGCCATTGTACATATATGATATGAAATGTGGCCCACAGAAGTCGAAACATTGTGACCCAATGATTACTTTCACCTAATCAGAAATGATAAAAATTAGAAGAAAAAAAACACTCTAGTAACATAGGAAACTTTGAAATGACTGATTGAATATGAAGCTAGTGATCGATATAATGCACGTAATATCGCCGATGACACCCATATCTAATACATCAATATCGAAACATCGGTGCTTGTATATTCTTAACTATTATCCAATATAGGTGAACATGTTACTAGGTAGTTTATTACGTTTGATTCTAATTCCTAAGGTTCACAATGCCCTTCAAACAGTATAGTGACGTAACTGTGCGATGTAAGTTTTCGATTGTCACCCCAATGTCCAGGTTTGATAACCCATATGCCTAAAATGTGTATTGCCCATTTCTAATGCCACGTATCAAGCAAGCATCTGACACTGATTATATACCACACTGATAAGAAACCCATTTCTATCAGTTGAAAAACTAGATACTCATCAACATTACAATGGACGTTATAACTTTCCTCACATGGATATATAAACCGTAGCACATTGCAGTCGCCCATTTGACAAACCTTTAGCTAGTCTTTTTACGAGAAAAGGTACATCGTTTCGAATGCCACGATTATCATCGCTTGTCGTAAAAGTATGTCAACATACACGTGTAGTCAAAATAAAAAAAACATGGACAAATAGCTCTTTGTAATGCATAATTTACTATATCATGACCCGGCTGATAGCCGAGTTCCTCCAGAACCTTGTATAAAACGTAGGTGTAGAGGAATACCTAGTCTTATCTATACTCAGAGACAGATTTACTTTGAGTGAACTGCAAACTAGACGTGTAATACTTAGGAATGAACCATTTAAAATCGGTGATGACAAATATGTTCCCAAATTCATGTTCCATGCTACAAGTTGATGCTGGTATCCCATCACGCGAACTGCAGAAGTATTGACTGGTAAAGTATTTGATTTCTAGAGTCGAAACATCTCGTATAACTTCATGTAGTTTACAAGTACCTTAAATTAAAATGCACCCAGGCTCATCGACAACATCTTATCTCGCGGCTTACGTTTTGATATGCTGCACAATTACTGCTGCCTCTAAACAGTATTGATTTGGACTGTACACATAACAGAAAGGCATTTTAGTAGTCGTTTAGATTTTAAAACATGTTCAATCATACAATAAGAGCGCATGTGATGATGTTTTAGAAATTATAACCTCGTTGTAAGAGAAAATACAAATGAAAAGTTTAAGGGTTTTTTGCCAGAAGAAATGAATAGTGACCACACCCCTTCTTCCAAGAAGTGAGAATTATATACAAGAAAAAGGAGACTGTGAGCTTGAAGGGGTGTGGTCATAACGATATATAATAATGTTGCAGCTTACATAATATATGCTTACATCATGCATAAAGGAAGTATGAAAAGCACACGCATAAATGGAAATTAATGCAAATCAAATAATAAAGGCTGTTTTGCCTTATATACACAGAATTATATTACTATGGATCACAACATGCCAATAAACAAAAGGATAAATACAATGAAATAAATAAAAAAGGGGAAACCTCATTTTCATGTCTATAGAGAAAGGGAAAAAAAGAAGTTTTTTGGTTAAAAGGGGATTTGGGTGGGTGGGAGCAAAAACAATTTTGAAAAGTGAGAGCGTGTGTCAGTTATTTTCAAAATTGGAACCGTAGATTTGAAAACTAGCAGTTTGAACCTGCAGAGCGCTTGTGCAGTATGCACTCCTCTGGTCGCGATCGTCTGGCATCCTCACTCTTTGATGTTCAGTTCATAGAGATATGCTTTGATATAGTCGACATAGCTTGATGAACTTTTTTGTGGACTTTTTATACCATGTTTTGAAACATGCCTGTTAGAACAGTACATCTCTGCAACTGCCAGTAACATAGTTGGAATACCAAAGGACTGAATGCGCGACTATGACTGTTGAATGTGTATATTTTAGATATGACATCAGAACAATTGATATTAGTTACTTTCAATTCATTTAAACACAGCATTCCCTCTCTGTCATCTCTGTGACAGTTGCGAACGTGTATTCACCACAGGGGAACAAAGGTCGCATATAATTAAACTAGGCAGGCTGTCAGGAGAAAACACATAATATCGTTTACTTTCCCTTTCGGTGTCCATGGCTTTGCAATTATTGTTTTAGGTCATGTGTTTACAACCTTCACCTTGACCGATTTTATGAATTTATATTATACGCGTATTTCATCATGTGCGGAGCTCATCAGACTGGATCAGTATTTGTATATGCCAGTCAACAGCTGTTAGTAGATGTCTAAATGTATGAACAATAATTACAGTTACATCCCGTTTCATGTTAATTTATCTTACCTCACACATAAAAGTCGCTGCCTGATTGACTGAGCGCTCCTCTACTGAGCAAAGTGATGTAGCAGCAAAAACAAACTATTATAAAATCAGTGAAAAGCAATGAAGACAGTGATTTAACAACCGGCAGTAGTTGTAAAATCTCCTAACAGCTTGAACTATAAACTCCATTTTATGAAAGTGTTTTTCATACAAATCTCAAATGCTGGACTTGATGACGGAGATAAAGATAACAACGTACCCTGTTACAGAAACAATGGCGCACACGCACGAACGCACGCACACACACAGTCACATATATATTTGTTTGAGTGGCATTCCATAATTTGGTGGTACACAACTTTATCGATATTCAGCTTCTCCATATTAACGTTTTGGTATACATGTTGGTCCTTATGTTGATTTGTACATGTCTCTCCCATATGCTTGAAAGTGTTATAACAACCGATACCGAACCGTTGCCATCGTTAAAATAGAACAGTTGATCATCCATAAAGTTGTGGCATTTATATTTACATATAATACACACGTATGTCAAACGACTGGGTCTGCCAGAGGAAATATTGCTTATATATCAATATGGGGAAATGATCTTTCGGTTGTAGAATGTATGAGAAAGTTCATTATATTTGACGCCTCTGTACAGTGAGGAGTGAGTGGCAAAGTCAAAGTCCCTAGGGAAACACATTGCCACATCTACTGTTCATTAAACTGTCAGGATGACGATAATCCTACACGATGACAAGTTACTGGCAATGAATGACGAAGGGATTAGTCCGTGTGTGAGGAACCACGAGGTTACCGGAGACATATAGGATGGTCCAAGACCTAGAAGTTCAAGGAAGGACAATCACTGTGATGTACGAGTCGTAGTTCGTCGGGCGAGACACAATTCCATGATCCACATGGATGAACTGTGCAGGCAATGGAGAGAGGGACTATCTCTAGACTGCACCAATACCGTCCGAAGGACGCTGTGATTAGTGAATGTTGTCCATTCCTCACAGTCATCCACACGCAGCAACGTCTGGCGGTGCAAAAAAAGCCCCGAAGGCACGGCATAATGTTCAATGGTTATGTTATAAATGTAACACTATTTCTACACATTACCGCTTTTGGGGATGTCAATATTTTCAGGTCCAAGGACATTTCCTCATACTTTTGTATAGCCTGTGTAACAAACGATCACAGCTAGAAATCGCTTTATTTGCTTGTATAACAAGAGGGTATGCACATTAATTGAAACAGTAGTGTTGATCTACGTAACGGTTAACGCTCATCACGTACTGCACGTACATTTGTTTCAATGATTCAGCTACTGCCCTGTTCCAAACACTGCGCTTAACCTTGTAATGCAAACTCAAAACAACGATTTGAACTCATGAACGTTTGTTAAAACAGATTTTATCCTAAGCTGAATACATTTTGAATCTTAACATTTCAAATGGCAATGTGACATAGATGAATTCTCAATCTTAATTTCACTTAATTTTATTTGGTTCATCTTTTTGTTTGAAGCAAATTCATCGATACGTTTTGCACTGCAAACAGACTATAGCAGCCATGCTAGTCCCATAATATGTTCGATCCATGTTCGATTCATTCTACTGATTATAAAAGCACAATAACATGGCAGCAACAGTACCGTATGCACCTCAACATCGGTAGGGAGATCGTGTATTGCCATATCCCTGAGCGCTAGTTTTATATATTGTTGTAATAATGGACGTAACAATGGACGTAATGGACGTTGTAACAATGAAAACAACAGAGTGTTTCGTTTTAGATGGACATGATAGAAAACTCGAGAACACTGGTGTGGTAAAATGTGCCAGCAACCCGAACTATCCAACTCTGCAAAGCTCTTTGTCGCATTCACCATACGTGGCTCTGACAGTTTAAATTCAAATATCTATGTCGTTTAGCTGGAAATGATGTGAAGGTGATCTTCAAGACTTCGAGTACAAAGTGTACGTGAATAAAAAATGTACCTTAGATCTGACACAAGGAGGCACGGACCCCAGGGCAGGCATGCTGCGCGGCTAGAACTGTGCGCTGAATGACCAGGGGAACTACCAGGTTTGTGCAGTGTATTGAAACACAAATACATCAATACTGACAAACGTTAGCTACAACACTTAACTTTTGAAGATGCTTATAGGTGCCCAAAGGTGACAATAAACATCAATTTGCAACTACATATGCTCAATTAGTAAGATGGAGAATAACGCACGTAAATGCAAGAGAGTTACTTACTTGGTATATGGTTGTTCCACTAAAATTAAAGTTACTCAAACATCTTCAATTTACTGGTAAACAAAAACAAGCCATGCTGTTATAAGTTGCCAAACGGGTTAGACAGACATGCGTCTGGTAAGATGTGATTATTGGTGTCAAATGGTCAGGCTCGATAACTTGATGCTTGTCCGTGATGCTCATATCGATGTCTGGATTTGTCCGGTCAAGACGCGATTATCTGCTGACTGCGCCTATAATGCTGCTGACTGTGGCATTAGTAAACAAATAAAACGAAAGAAAATTCCTTGTGTTACAATTATTTGCATCAATCACATGGGTTGTTAATGGCAACAAAAGAGACCTAAATTCGAATGAAAGCCAGAGCAAGGATTCCTGTAAGAAGGAAAGAGTTGCCAGGTCCATGTTTTGCAATATGATTCTAGGATCACAGAAAGTCACAGAAGGTTTTGCTTCTATCTGTGCCACAGTAACCATTGCAGCGATATTCAGAGATTTCATATGTACACGTCAACGGGTAAGTGATACGTAACTACATGTTGATTGGATAACATGTTTCAGTATAAGATAACAATGCCTTCTGTTCAGCAATGAGGCTACAAATTGAAGAGAGTGGCGACAGGCTCCATAAACAAACGTCTGTCAGGTTTATGACTGATTAAATTGTGAACGCGAAGAGTGAAACGTGTCAGGTCTCTGTCGTTCTTGTCGTATTGAATGCCTTTCCAGAAGACTACTTGATACATGTCTACTGACCGAGCACTTTTATGATTGAAATGAATGTACGCAATGCGATTGTTCAGTGAGGAATCGCATAGTCGTTCATGATGAGCACTGTGCAGTCATTTTGATGGTTGTGTTAGATCCAGTTTCAGAGTATCAGATACATGTGATTGTCTGCAGGAATCTCATTTTATCGATGGAAGTAATTCAGTGTAGGACGCCGACATCCGATTACCTTTATTACAATAAGCCGCACAGCTGTACAGTCATAAGGTTCATGAATGTTGTGTACAAAAGTGAAAGAGGTGCTGTAATTAATTTACAACACTACGTTAAGTAGTCAAAACATGGACTTGAAACACAACGCGAGGCTTTGATCATATTGAAGAGATGTATGCACATACTTGGCCGTTTGACACACAACATGTACTCCAGTAGCTTGACTAACACTGGCAGTAAATTAGCGCAGTTGTTGGATTAGTCACCATTGTATTCGGGTTGGTATCTGTACAACTGGCAGTAGAATCACAGACTGTGAACTAGTAATCACGATATAATAAGCAACATCAACATCATGGACAAATCGATCCTTGCAAGCAAGGAATGACTGCGTTACTGTGAACGGCAAAGGTAAAAAAGAAAACCTTAATACTTGCCAACATGAACCTTTGCATAGTGAGTGTGTTATAATCAAACAGGCAATATGGCAGCCATATCGTGACTAAAACTATTTACTTATTGATTACAAATAAAATTGTATAGTAAAATATGTCGACAAAGGACATTGAAATAGATTAGCACAGATTATCACAGACATTTTATGTAAACAGTTAACATTATCTAACCATGCACATGTTTAGAATTTCTTAGGAGTGATGAGGTAGTCTAGCCATAGTTATACAGTGTTCGCTCGTCACGCCGAAGACCAAGGTTCAGAAACCTGTGATGCCCTTATTCTGGTATGTCGCGCTGTGATATTGATGAAATATTGCAAAAGACGGCGTAAAACGTAACTCATTCACTCACTCCCTAGAATTTCTTAAGGGATTTACTAAAATCGGATTTTGTTTTTTTAACATATCATAACTGTTTAAAACAAACTGAATTTCATTCAAATGCATATTAAACATCAAAGATATTGCAATAGCACATGGAAATACATACATGAAATCAATGCGTGAAAGTTTTGAGGGATATCCGTGAATGAAAAACCCTGACCAAAACCGAAAGGCACAACATGATCGACGCCTGTGGAATTACTCCAAAGGTTACGGTACGTCAGTTACGTTTGCTGATTTACACGGTCATAGGATGTATGGTTCCGTATATAATACACTTTACGACAGAAGCAGAGAAGAGGGATTATTTGTCATCCAACAGAATTTAACTGGTCATACGTGATCATTTGTTGAAACACACGTATTCAGCATCAACGATATAAAAGCTGTGTATCATATGACAACTTAAAAACATTAAGGAGGGTTAAAGGACCATATTGATTTTCCTTGGTTCTTGCCTTCACAACATGTATGTGAAGCAATCTCTTCCGCGACGTTATTGACAGGAATGTATTTTAAGTGGCTTATATTAATATGCTTATCTTTATGTACGCTGTCAAATAACACATATTAAATAAAATGGTCAAACATTACAAAGGATACATTTGTGTGTATAATTTTTAGATGAATGAGATATCTTTAAAACAGCATGTAGTTAATTTTTATTGTTCCAAGGTTAGACTGTACAGGGTGAAAGTCCTTTGCGAAAAAGGAGTGTTGTGTCAGATTTCTGTCGTTCGAAAATCTATTGAATTTCCTGTAAGAGTCTCAGCTCAGAGAACACATATGTAGAATGTTGGAAGATATTCCATGGTAAAGCAGCTAATAACAACAATAGAAATAAACTAACCAGGGCTAATCTTCGAAGCTCTCTTAGCGCTAAGATATTCGTAAGTCATTGTTATTGTATGGCACTTGCGACTATCTTAGCACTAAAAGAGCTTCGAAAATCTAAGCCCAGTGTCGTGAAACAGTAGGGCGAACATGATCTGTGCTTCCTATGGCGTATGTATTATTTAGTTTCATTAAATGTCAGTTCAGACTCTTTTGAACGCTTCAAATCACACAAGTGAAGCGTTTCGGTTTGGGAGGAATAGTTTTGACTGATGAATATCAACCCCAGTGGCCCTTCTGGGTATGATCACTACAACGCTGACATTGACTGATACAGTATCTACTGACGCAAAATACGTTATCACATTCCATAATGAGAGTTACATACATGCAATGGCGTGTGACAGTTTGAGCATGTCCAACGGATGGCTCTTGTCACATCCACAAATATGACATTCTTGAACCGGTCGTGTTAGCATTCCTTCGCTAACAGAAACAAGTATAATTCATGGCGATTAGTTCCACACTACACGGGTCGTGTGAGTTAACTGACAACGTCGTCGTTCATCCATGCCCGACATGCTCTTCAAACCTGGACAAAAATGAACACTCGTGGAACATCTGTATCCATCATTCAGTGTTCATTTTATAGTTAACAGAAGCATTATGTAATACTGGTACTATCCGTTAAGCAATAATTAAACATAAGTTTCTCAGCTGGGAATACAATACATACAATGCCGTCCTTCCAAAGTACATCTACCAGATTCTGAAACAAAATGACTTAAATATTCCATTGGTGATCTTCCATTGTTCAGAGTTCGTTTTTAAAGCAAGTGAATGGGAAACAAGTCAAGGGCTTGTCTTAACGTCCTTGTTCTGAAACACTTTCACTCTCACTTTAGTGATTAGGAACTACGTTTTCCAAAATTATGGAACTTTGATATGAGTGATTGCAAATGAATATAGTCATCGATAAAATGCACGTAATATCATCAATGACACCCTTATCTAAAGCATCAAGGTGGAAACATCGATGTTTGTATATTGTTAACAATTATGAAATAAAGGTGAACATGTTCATTTACCAGGTAGGTTATATTTTCAAATAAAGATTCATAATACTGTCCATGCCTGACATAGCCTAGTGGTGTAAGGGTTCGATGGTCACGCCAAAATTTCAGGTTTGATTCTCCATAAGCCTAAATTGTACGAAGCCCATTATCGATGTCCCCTGGAGGACACCTTACTCTCAAACAAGTATCTTTATACAAAACATGACGCCGTTAACTGTTAATCTCCCCGCTTCTCAGACAGTTTTGGTTAAATACTCTCCTTGGAGCTAGCAATGGAAATGAGTACACAGTGATTCTTTGACCGGGGTAATATAAATAATGCAACGCTGTGAGCATGTCCCTGTGTGGTGTTGAAACACACTACAAAATAGACTGCCTCTGAAAGTACGCACATTATGTGTAAGAAGAACGCTACAGATAGTGTCAAACGTCCAAATGATTTAGCGTTCAGAGATGTCCCACCAGTAACCTGATGAAAACTTGTGTGATAATTCGCATCTTGATCAGTGCAATTGCGGCTCCTTGGAGCAGAACATTTGGATGTTATCCCTGGTATCACAGCAGATAAGGATTTCCTTCACTTGCAATGGTCCCAGTGTCCTCATGATTCTGCTTCTGTGCCACATTTGCTGTGTTTCTCTCATGTGATCTAAATGTTCATTATAACGCATCATCGCGATCGTGGATGAAATACTAAAATTCATTTATTGGTTCATTATAAGCATTTCTTTTGACTCTGGAAAAGTGGCGAACATAAAAAACTTCTTAAACGAAATATAAAAATTACCTACGCACCGTGTAACATCATGTTTCTGTATGTTCTCACTGTGAATACAGCTAAACACGATAACATACACGATTAACTTTGAAAGTGTGAAAATAAAACTCAATTACACATAATTTATATGTTATTATAAGTACGTCCATTCGAGATAGAAGAGATGTTTTCTGCTTTGGTTTAAATATATTCAAACTTTATCTTAAAGACAGGGATGTGGGTTTGTGGATACGTTCTAGGGGGTGATAACACGAAGTCACAGAGTTCGTCTTTTAGGACAATAATGAAGACCTTTCTACACAGGGAATGAAGATATGATCCATCACCACGATTACACTTACGTGTTACTGAACAATGTATGATGTGTGGTGAAATAGGTTTTCAAGGGCACTGCGTTCATTATTTGGAGAACGTAATGGATATTCAACTACACTGACGTAGAGTTTGTCCTTGATCTATCCCATGGAAGTCGAGAGATAGGCACGATGGCAACAACTGTTCTCTGTAAACATATATTGCTGTGGCGCAGTAGGAGAGATATTGACGTAGATTGCTACTAATATATGCTGTAATCTCCTATGTTAATACCAGCGTTGGTGCGGTACGAATCTGAATCAATCCACAGAAACCAGAATTAATATTTACAAAATGGCTCTACAGGCTCTACAGATCTCTGTCTGATTCCCACAAATTTAACTTATTATAACTCGGTTCTCTTGAGCTTAAAAACTGTATTGGTGCTCTGATCTGATATCCGTCATGAGGCGGGTTGTAACTGTTCTTCAGCAGTGAGCGAGTGAATGCATGAGTTAATATCTGGCGTCATATCGGCAATATTGAAGCCATTTCGTGACGAGAACAATTAAGGATGACATATATATGTATATAAAGAAAATTAGAAACTAAAACCCGGTTGATGAAGAACAGTAAAACCACTAGTATACCACAGATATCCATATAAAATCAGTAATTAAATCTAAAACAGCCTAACCACAGACGACAGTACAAAAATGGGCTATAGACTGCCAACAACTGATTCTTTAACCTTGGTGATATAAATAATGCAACGACGTGAGCATCCCCCTGTGTGGTGTTGAAACGCAGAACAAAATATATTGCGTCTGAGAGTACGCACATTATGTGTAAGAGGAACGCGTCAAACGTCCAAATGATTTAAGGCAGGACACCATACTTCCGGTACATTTGCTTCTTGCATTGGCCCTAGCTGGATATATACCACCCCTTCAGCTGTTATCTATGTAGACACATTTAGCCACACATTATAAGTACAGATATGCATGGATTTAAAAACGTGGAAAGTTTAAATTTAATTTGAGTGTTTTGGGACTTACGTACCCTCTCGGGAGGACAATAAGTTTACAGTTCTTTAACCCCCTTTGAGGGTGCAGCCACTAACAATCTAAGCTACTAATCTAAACTACCAAACATTAAAATACATCTATCTAGAGTACATGATAATCAGAAAGTTAATGAAATCGATGCCTTTAAAAAAACTAGTAATTAAATGAGAACTGACAGTGGTAAAAGATCCTCAAAGTGTTTCAGCAGTGCAATATTTATCCCTTATGATGGAGAATTCAACACAGTCAAGCAAATATTTGTGAGTATATCTCGTATGGTCAATACGACATCGTTGCCTGATGACCTCTTCAAATTGGGACTGACAACCCAAGTAGATGTAACTCATGTCGGGTTTTATTTCCTGTAATCTAGTTATACCTACTTGGGCGTCCAACTGCTACTTCATCAGATCACAGATGTAAGTTCTAAAGTTAGCTTTATAATCAGTGTGTGGAATAAGAAGTGGTGTCACAGATTTGTCGAGTGCTACCGTGGCAGCAAGATCGGCCAGTGTTTTTCGAAAAATGCCTACGTGGCTTGGTAACCAAAAATAGACGATGTCGCTTGGCCCACTAGCCAGATCATTAAATAGTTCAATAATTTATATAAAAAGTGCATCTTTACACGATAAGCGCTCAATTGCCTGAAGACACAAAAGAGAGTCTGAATAGATTACTATATACTGTTTATTTTTAGGGTGTCTTTGAAAATATTTAAGAACCGTCAATATGGCGTTTGCTTCAGCTGTGAAAATAGAGCTGCTATCCGGTAATCTAGAAGATATTGTTCTGGATTCAGTGACAGTTGCAAAAGCTACTGCGCCGCCGTCCTTGAACCTGTCTGTAAATAAGAATTTGTAATTGAGACATTTACTTTATAATTGATTATGTTCTTGTGTGTAATTGTAATTCATTAGTTTCTGATTTTTAAATGTAGTTAATGTTAGATCGACATGGAGGAGAAGAAAGGAGACGAGAAAGGAGATATATTGTCAAGCTCAAAGTAGGCAGCAGAAACGAACGGTTTAATGTTGAGCCCAAGAAGGTTTCTCATCGTATGAATCCACAGAGAGGATTGAAGACACAGTTATATGCTGACTTCGACTGACTAGAGCATGGCTTAGTGATATACTGGAAAGATAATTTCATACGGCGTTGGCTAAGAGAAAGCGCGTCAGCTTCTACTCAAATACTGTCACCTGGAGAAGTTCTGAAAGATCCAAAGCAAAGTTTCATACCTTGATGATGGACAGAAGTTAATAGTTTTAGGTTGCCTTTCAGCTGGCTCCACCATATACGATGGAACCATAATCAAGCTTCGAGCGGATAAGTGATCTGTATAGGTGTAGGAGAGTACCTTCATCCCCTTCACACTTTGAGTTAGAAACAACTTTCAGTAAATCGAGTGCCTTCAGGCATTTATTTTTTAGGTATCTCATATGCGGCAGAAAACTTAAATGGGAATGGAAAATTATACCGAATGTATTATGTGAAAACAGCATTTAATGTCATTCGAATGGCAGCAGCCTGGAGAGGTGTACTGAGAGAAACGGGACAATGAATTATGTCCTGCCTCACCCAAACAGATGAACCTTTATTCCCTAGAGGGGAAATGCTATGGTATGAATCATACTGTTTCAGTCGCAGGTCAAAGTTATCTGTGCTTTTGAGGATTGATTGAGTGAGTGTAGTTTTACGTCGCTTTTTATCAATATTCCAGCAATATCACTGCAGGGAACACCAGAAAATGGGCTTCACACATTGTAGTCATGTGGGGAATCGAACCCAGGTCTTCGGCATGACGAGCGAGCGCTTAACCCACTAGGCTACCCCACCGGCCCTGCTTTTGAGGAACGTTTCTTGCAAACATAATGCTGATGGTTTGAAGTCCTCTGTTAAAAGTTGGAAATCATTTAAATTGTTTTAAAGTCATGTACAAGTCCATTGCATTGTAGTGGAAAAGCCACTCACGGTGGCTTAACTGGAGAACGTAAACAGTTGGATTATCCTCTATGCTGCAAGGGCAGCGATGGATTGAATGAGTGAATGAGTGAATGAGTTAATATTTAACGTCACCTCGGCAATATTTGAGCCATATCGTGACGAGAACATTTAACACTGAAATGGAAAACATGTGTATTATAAAAAACCTGTCGACGAAGGACAGTAAAACAACTAGAATATAACAATTTGTATTAAAACTAGAGTGGAAAGTTAATACTAATACCACTATTTGGATAATACAATATGAAAACAGACTATAGATCGCCAGTAACCGAAGGTAGATCACCATACTGGGGGCCATGGGGACTTACAGTACCTTTGCTACCTACGTGGGCCCTAGCTGGATTTACACCAATACTTCAGCTATTAGCAATTTAGACACATCTAGCCAAAATTAAAAATGCACATATGCTATGATTAAAAACAGTGGAAAGTTTTAATGCACTTAGACCTACGTACCCTCTCAGGAGGACGTTCCGATGGACTTCCATAGGTTCAAAGACATTATTAACCTCCGTAGGGTATGTCGTGGTAGACGGCTCCCGAATGTGTTTAAAGGAACTTGCTTTTTCTTATCCGTTGTAGTTTTCGTTCTTTTGCAGTCAGAACTCTATTCGTTTTCCCTTCAGGTATGTAGCCGGACGCAATCACAGGGTCAGGGACACAGTCAGTCTGCGAAGCCGATGATGTGTTGGTGCCTTCAGGATCAATTGGATACAGAATTTTCTGATCGGTTGACACCGAGGTAATAGCAGTTTGACAACTATTATCCGATGTGATACGAGTAGAGGGAAATACGGCGGAATACGGCAGTGAAGGGGAAGAACCTGTTGATACATTTGTTACCAACTAGAAACCACTAGCTGGACATCTATTATTCGGCCGTGGCCTCTAGTATGGTGACCTACCTGCAGGTGTTGGCGATCTATAGCTCGAGTTTCATATCATATTGCCCGCTTTAATTACAATGTTGTAGTTTTTATGCTGGTTTTATGTTTATATCTGTGATATGCTAGCGTTTGTATTGTCCATCGTCGACAGGTCTTTGTAATATACATACATTTCATTTCAGTGTTAAATGTTCTCGTCACGATATGGCAGCAATTAATATTGCCGATGTGACGTTAAATATAAACTCACTCACTCTATTATTCGGAATATTCACTGATCTGATCTACAGTCTATAATCTATGTCTCATCTAAACTCAAGTTAAGTTGTTTAATATATTGCTTATTATTACCACAGTTATTGTAACATTCCGTTACATGAGTATTGTTGTGAATAATACCATAATATTACCAGATTCGACCTACTTGGTTGTGATAATCAATTATTTTGTTCCAGCTGTTTGTTAATAATGTTTGTGAGATGCAATTGACGAAATAGAATGGTCAGGCCTGGCTGCTGCATGTTATCATATCCCAGTTTTGTGTATCGATACTCATGACATCAGTCACCTTTTCAGATGGGATTATTTAAACCGCCGTCACGTAGCTGGAATAGTACTGACTGCTGTGTCAAGCAACACACAAACTGTTCAACACACAAACAGTTCAACACACAAACAGTTCAACACACAAACAGTTCAACACACAAACAGTTCGGCATTAGATGATCTTCACAAACTGGGATAATCAACAATCTTGGACATGGACACCTGAACATTTGTAAAGTTATTTGCTTCATTTATATATTTCTGTTAAGTATGGAACGAAATATCTGACTTTTCTATTTGATGGAATGCAATATTGCTTTACAAATAACAGTTAGGAATAAATAGTAATTGGAAGCTTCAGTTTCAAAGCAATATATGTACAAGAGCTTCTCGCGATGTCGCCAATATATCTCGTGGGAGCTTAATATTGTTGTCAAGATTCCATTCTATGATACGGAGAGGACGTGTTAAAAATGTCTGTTGTCATTAACACCAGATTACCTGTAACACTATACGTACGTTTGGGAAACGTCCACTCTTTTCTAACAATATGTCACTGACCTTTGGGTATTTGGATATCCCCTCAGTTTCCATACGTTCCAGCTTTAAGACGCGATCAGTATACCGCCCATTAGAAGATTAGACGAGCAGGTACATATGTAACCACTTACTTCACTGACAATTTAAACTAGATTTTGCAAAGTATTCTATACTGTTTATAGATACTGTTTACATATGAACTGATGTATTTTAAAACAAATTCGTAACGTTGAAAGTATTATTGTCATGAGTTCAATTAATGATGAAAATTGGCGATTTCTTATTCATTCTTTCAGCGCCGTACTTACGTGAATAACAAGTTTGCACCAAAGGGTATATAAGTGTTTAATCATATTCAACTAAGATAATTCTGGTAGGGAAACAAAAATATCAGTTCCGTTGATCACGCTAAGTGCTTATTACTTGGAATAAACATGAAACTACCACTCACGCAGCTGTATCATTACTTATACTCTCTACTTTTGTTAAATTAAGATAATTCTGGTAGTGAAATATAAAAATTCTGCCAGAAATGTCTGCGGGAAAAAAATGTCTGCCAGAATTTTCTGCAGAAACAAAAAATTCTGCCAGAAATTTCTGCAGAAATGCTTTTTCAGAGCCAATTTGTGAGCTTATTAACACATGAATACACTGGCAAATGTTCATCTCCTCGAGATCTTTCCAATGATATAAAATATGTCTTTGTAGCTTGCTCCCTTCTGTGTGTCAAGTTAGAACTCGCTGGCCATTCCTAAGTTGTCCCGCAAGGCCTTTTAACATAACTTGATACCAAAACGCAACTGTTCACATGTACTTGCTTCTCAGCATTTTGATGCATGATCCTCGTGCAATTCACCTGTATCCGGTTGGCTGCTGGTTCGCCCACATTAGTGGAGAAATCAGTCTTCGATATAACCATATATACATGTGTAGATAACATATGGCGTGTGCTTTAAGTGAGTCTACACTTGGGTAGTATGTACGTCCGTGTCATGTTGTAACACGCGCCGTATGTCTTTAATGTTGAGATACAGCGGATAACAGAGAAATTAGATACAGATGGTAGATACTTTGTTAAATCTCGTACAATTTTTATTATACACAATATTCATATGGTTACATGTTAGTGCATGCAATTGCAATAATTATTAATCGTATAGGTTACAATCGTATTAGCTGTTAGGGCTGACAGACATGTAAAACTAAACTGTACAAACTTATGACATTTGTAATTAACAGTGTTGCCTCCAGATGGTTGTATACGCAGTGATGTAATTCTGTTGGGAGATTCATCTGCATCGGTCGTGACACTGGCATCCACATGTATCATAATTTGTTTCAACACAAAATACGACGAACAAACTTTACCTGATGTTTTCGGAAAATCTATGTGAGTCAGACATTACATCATTGCATCCACATGCCCATTGGTGTGCACGAGTACATATGTATCAGTAACGAGTGATTAACATCAGCAAGTGAGCTCAGCAATATCTGCGATTTAAGCCGGCGGTTTTTAAATCACATTTGGAACCTACTCCAACCGAACCCCCAACATCAGCATGGTTTGAGAAGGTTTGCTTATTGGTTTGTCGGGGTTTAACATCCAACTCCGCAATATTCCATCATTATGTCATTGGGTGTGGACCAGACAATCCAGTGATCAACATCATGACCATCGGTTTGCGTATTCCAGATATGATGAGATGTGTCGGAAAAGCTAGCCTAGTGTTCCATAGCAGCACTGACTGAATTGAAACTGTCTGTAATAAATGAGTGTTTTTTTGCAATAATGCCCCGTTGCAGTTCCAGGATGTACATTTTCATCTGGCCTGCCGGTCATTTATGCCCTGCCATGAACAGCACGGTTCTGTATTGGAGATAGATTACAGTCACCTGATGCCAAGTTTGGAAAATGTTTTGGTGTGGTGTGAACGGTTGAATTAACGATTGACATAATGGATTCTCGAAATAAGGCACAACGCATGCCATTAGACAAGTGGTCATTACAAGTTCCATTCATTATTTTGAAACCATATGTAGAAATTGTCCAAAGGAACATTACACACCAACACAATGATATTTTCTACGACGCGTTTAGTAATTGTGTATTGTGGAATGATTTGTTTCTGTGAAAGAACACTGACACGATGATAAACGATAGGGGCGAAACTACAAGTACGTATATATTTGCATAATAAAGTTATTAGCTTTGTCAGAACTATCCTCCCTTGTTGATAATGTATTGATGAGTGGGCAGCAATGTGAAGAGATCACATCTCTGTATTAAATTATGCTATTGAATGCATTCTCGCGTACACTATAAGGCTCTGCGTTCGTATTACATGTGGCCATGTACATTTACACCTGTCAATGGAGATGGGGTTTGTGCCTTGTGTAAAATGATGGCCATGTGGAGTATTAATGCCGAAACTATGTATTCCCCGAAAAGTCCTTATAACACGACCCAGTTTTTTTCAATATCTTGGCGTTTGTCTCTTTATGAAAAGGAATGTACAGCAGCGAGCTGATGTGCTTCATACAGAAATTACTACCCGTAAAAGAAACAAAACGATTCGCTGTAACTTACATAATAAAAAGTTGATTATCACATCCATGATATCCTTTCAGTCCATGTGACAACTCCGTACATCCGTAAGGTAACAAAGCCACGTAAAAGCATGACTGTGCAGACAGTAGCTTGCGTTTGCGGAATACACTAATACGTTTAAAATTATTTATATCTTTATACTGTAACATGTATCTTTGTGTGGACAGAAAGTATCTTACGGGGATGAAGCTACTTCTTGGATTGTGATAAGCACACCGCTATTGTTAAGTTCCCTGAGAGACAAAGTAAAATCAAGCTACTTGATGCTCCTGTGTCCAGTTCTGTTTTCGAATCTGAAACGTAATTGTAAATGATGTCAGTGTGATTGGGTAGTTTTTAGAACATGATGTCAACCAACCTTACGCCGCGAACACGCAAACATACATACTATTGAAACCGTTACTACAACAGTCACAGATATGTCGGCCAAAGCGGGCATTAATGCTATATGAGTGTTGCTTATTACTGTCCATAAAATCACATCGCCCTTCCCCTAATTACCTCACAAGACATCTGTAACACACGGCAAGTTAAGGAAACGACCACGTTTTCTCTGCAACGCTCTTACAACGACTGCAGCATTTCATGTTAATTGCCCACAATTCATCTGCGTTAAAGCGTTGCTCTTGTAGCACGAAATGATTCGACGAGCACTCGACTGCTGCTGCTGCAGTCTCTTAATATTTGTAATGGAAATATTTGTTTCTATGTTTACTACCGGAAACACATAAACTTCCAATGATCCGCGACTCACACTTGAAAGATGTTTAAATAGTTGGCTCGGCCACAGGACGGGTTTGTAGAATGTTTAGTCGCCCTTAATATTCACTCGTAACAAATTCAAATTCTATTATTTCTTGCATTGGATTTCGGATAATCGTTCAGTGCACGGATAACAGGTAACAACCTGTTCAACTCTAAATTCCACAATTTGTTTGAAGTCTTTAATGTGAAGTAGATTTGGTAAGTAACATCTTACATTTCTTAACGCAATGGCCCATGCAAAGAATTTGGCACGTCGGTAAGTCGTCTTTCAGGTTAATTTTCTTTTACAATTTGTCTGACATTCGGCATAACGTTAGTTCTATCCACATGGTAATATATACTCCCCATCAAAGGTTTAGACTCACTAGTGAAAATGTAGCCACTTACTTCAGTGAACTGGTCTGAAGTTGATTTTGTAAAATGCTCCATATTGTTTAAAGGTACTGTTTACATTTGAACTGATGCATTGTAAAACAAATTCGTAAGTCTTAAGGTAGGGGCATATTACTTTAATTTTTACCATTACTTTGAAACTCTGAAAACTGTTTGTACTTACATTGTGAAGTGTCTCACCACACCTGCTCTTGACATGTTGTAGTAATTCCTTCTTTTGACATGTAGAAATGGAAAAAAACGGGTTTTCCATTTTCATAGATTTTGGAGCGATATCATATTTTAATGAGCATAAACGTACTGAGTGTACCCCCCTGAATGTCTGTCTATCACGTGGCTTTAACCGCCTTGAAATCAAAGCCATGTGAACGTGCCAAACTTTCGTAAGATCTGACGTCTTTACTGGAAGTCTAATGAGCTTGTTTGATGGGAAGCAAGATGTAAATTTCTATCCTGCACATTACATGTTTACAAACATTTATTGTAGGCTTACAACGCATTGCTAGAAGCGTGTCCCTGCCAGTTCTCTGCACTTATACATACGGTTATGTAAGGTGAGTTTGTTTAACCCTACACTCTACAACTCTACGGCTGCTAGTGGAGCAGGTTGTGTGAGGGTTGATATTATGAGCAGAAAACAACGTCGTTGGGGATAAATGCCTTAATCGTTGTACCTAAAAACACGAGTCATTCAGTTGCATCCTTAGGAGTTCCAGCCTATTCCAAACGAATTTCAAAATGTTCAAGAAGGACTGGTTGTTGGTTGTTTGTTGTATGTATGTATGTATGTATGTATGTATGTATGTATGTATGTATGTATGTATGTATGTATGTATGTATGTATGTATGTATGTATGTATGTATGTATGTATGTATGTATGTATGTATGTATGTATGCGTGTGTGTGTGTGTGTGTGTGTGTGTGTGTGTGTGTGTGTGTACGTATGTGCTTGTGCCTGCGTGTGTGTGTATGTGCGTGTGTGTATGTATGCACGTTTGTACGTATGAAGACCAATTCTAGCCGGGATCATTACGGGTTATTAAAGAAAGAACAATCCATAATCGGGGCTTTCTTGACATCGATATTCATGCATTAATTGAAATAAGATTGAAAAATATGACCATCATGAAATTTGCATAATAATATATTCGTATGAATGAGAATTTGACTCAAGATCTTACAGAAACACGGTACGGAAAGTAAATTGTGTACGTGTTCATACATTGCCTTGTATTTCGTCTTAAAATTGAACAGCCATTAAGTCGTTTCAAAAGTCAGAACGTGAAAGAAAATACAAAATCTGAGAATCTTATGAATACGGGAGATTATTGGAATTCCCAAACCGTTTCAAAACAGACATTTTAACCTAGTAGTTCTTCGTGTTTTTATAGCTTCGGTACTTTCTTTAAAATGCTTGGATTTTTATTACATATGAATGAACTCACATATCGCACATCGAACAATTTAATGTTTTATATCACTCATGCACCAGTTTTGTCCAGTTGGCGGCATCTGGAGGCAACACGGTAAGATTTTACAGTGATGTTTTTTTCATGTAGTTGTCACTGCTATTTTCTCTTCACACATTTTACGAGAATAATCCAGATTGGGTATTCTTTTGATCTGACGTTTTACAATATATTGTAAATGAATAAGATTCTGGTGGTCCGGAATCATAGTTCGGGTTCTGGTATTTCACTTGTACTGAGATATACATGTATGAACGCAGCATGGTCACTGAATTATGTAAGTGATTGTGTATTAAATCCTTCTACGTAGGTTTTGTGAAGTTTTTTTTAAAAGAATCCAGGCAAAATGGATTTCTGTGTTCCACCCTGTGGTCTTGTAGATTATATAGTAAGACACACAACAAGGAGTATGTGTGGTCAAGCAGTCAAATCGGCCAAGACGCAGTAATACCTTCTCGAAAGTTAAATATGAATATTGCAAAATTTTATGAAATCTTTTAATCAAAACGTGAATGTGTCCATTTTAGCAGAAAAAAATATGCACAGGTTACTCGCATGTTCCACCCCAGATTTGCCTGGGGCTCACACATTTAATAAATATAATTTGCAAAAAATCATTTAATCATCGACCTGGAGCATCTCGGGAGAAATCATATGTAAATGTTCTATACAAGAGGGACCCAGAATCTCATGGTTTGCGCTAACGCCTTGAGGGGTTATTGACATCATTTGGATGCCTTGTCAAATATGCTGCAGTCCTTCATGTCTTGAGAGATACTTTCAATATCTTAATGTAATGAAGCTCTCGATTCCTGAGTGCCATGTCCTGTTTTTTTCCAACAGTGACGTTGACAAAAAATGACTTAACAAAGTTGGGATATTCTTTCCATATCAAGTCAATGTGTCCGTGCCGCTTATATACTGAACACGTATGAATGGGGACTTGTCCGTGATACATTATTGTTAATGGTTTTCCCAGTGTTTTCCACATCATATTCTATTGAAAGAAAACGTCGTTTGAAATAGCGTTAATAAGGAAGAGACACCATGGCCTATGAATTATATCTCAATACTTCAACACGTGCTTACAAATATGTTGACAATGTGTTTTTACACATCGGTCTCAGTAATATTCCAACACTATGAACCGATCAGACAATGATTGAGACCTCAGGATATAATCCAGTGATTGAAATAACTAGCATCTATCAAGGCGAATGGGATGTCTTTACTGAGTGGAGCACACGATCAAGGAAAACGGCTATATATGTTGCATCTCACTGTATATTCTATTGTATTCTATGTTAAGTCAGGAAATTAAGTAAATGTCGTCAAACAGAGGTTATGAAATCATAATGAAACCTCTCTCATCTGAATCTACGATTTGGAGAATAAAACTTATTTGTACATAGACACATTTAAAATGTATACTGTATGTATAACTGTAAGTTGCATTATGCAAAAGTTGTTTTGGGGGAATACAGACGAGAGCAGTGACACCATCATCTGTTTGCTCACACTCTGTGCGATTTGATCTTTGATTGGTCGTCAATTTACAATTCTACGTGCGGAACATGACAAACAGGTCATTGCTGTGGGCACGCTGTAGATTGGTGCTAGTCGTCTTGTGACCCAGCCGGCACACAATGCATCACAGACGGTAATAACCAGAAATGGAACAGATTCCACCAAACGACGTCGATGGCGACCCCGGTCAAGATACACTAGACACAAAATGCTAGTTTTGGACAGTCTCATCACATACCCATCGAAGACGAACAACAAATCTAGCCACCAACCACCAACAAAGAGGGACTGATTTATTTAGGTTATCGGGTTGATAACAGATGGCGGTGATGTTTCCCACTGACATCCGTATAGATTAACGTTGCTTTCAGGAACGATCCCATAAAAATAACGTCGAACGTATTGTCTACCAGCTGAGGCGATAGAGTCATGCTACTTGTTGGAATCGTAACAGCGCAGAAAACGCAGACAGCGGCATGGACGAGTCAAATGACATTGCTATCGTAAAAACACCGTGTTGCATGCCCATCATTAGTTATGTCTGAACGTGTTTGCAGCAGGAGATAGCAGCACAGGTCCTGGAGTGTTTGGGTCAGTTTCGTTTTACGCTGCTTTTAGCAAGGCTCCAGCGATATCACGGCGGGGTACATCAGAAATGGGCTTCACACATTGTACCAATGTGGACAACCGAACCCGGCTCTTCTGCGTGACGCGCGAACGCTTTAACCACTAGGCTACCCCATCGCCCCTCTTCACCTCAGGCAGGATGGATGAACCTCATGAAGACTTTGATCTTCAAGTAGAAGAATGCAGGAGTCCACACATAGTATGTTATTTTTACAGTATATGCACCGTTTGTGAGTTTAACGGCTTCTCTCTCTGAGATATGCACCCGTGGAGATCATCACTTGTCTAGTCCTGCCTTCGGTATAATCCTCCACACATTGCTAATATTCAACACAATCACGTATTTGGTATACCCATTGTCATTCCATGAAACAGTCGGACTAGTACAAGAGAAATACCATCCGTTCACCCCAAGTATCTATTCTGTCTTACAGCGATTGGGAACAGAATACATCAATTCGAATAAATTCAGTGTAATGAATTTGCACAAATGAGACACAAATCCGAAAAAAATGTAGAGCGATCATCGTTCTACAATAAATATTTCGTTTACTTGTGTAGATTCGGGACAGGCTTTAACGGTTTCGTTAGCGTTCCCGATGAACTATATTGGTATACGTTACGTACAAGGACAAAATATTCTCTAGATATGACCTATACTCTCTACATACATTTCAGCATTGCAACGTTTTCGACATTTCGATAAAATTTACGTCGCTCAGTGTATGTAATATGAGTAGTGTGATGATCTTTTAATAAAATACACCAACATGACTTAAGCGCTTATGGCTGTGTTTGTTTGTGTTTACAATATTTTTCTATACGGATGCCAGGTTGCACCAGCGTGTTATCAGCTTACACTCATTGGTGTAGCCTTAACACATCATGGCCCCATAGATATTTGTCTGGATGTACTTCAAAATGTTTGCAGTAAACTATTAGCCATGAATTTGATATGTTAGGTTCATATCACGTAAAAATATAACTGGCACACTTACTGTTAGCATAGGCATTTAAGCAGTAGACATTGTACCCACATGATCTAGCAATAACATAGATAAGTAAAACCGCATCATCTGTTACGCGGGGCGGTGGGGTAGTCTTGTGGGTAAAGCGTTCGCTCGTCACGCCAAAGACACGGTTTCAGTTTCCAACATATAATGTGTGATGTCTGAAGCCCATTTCTGGTGTCCCCCGCCGTGATATTGGTGGAGTAATGCTAAACGTCGAGTAACACCGAACTCACTCACTTATCTTTTGCAAGGTCTACACATAAAGTTGAAAGTTTAACGGTTTCTTTCATTTCTCCTATATGTCGAAAGAAGGTATAGGACAACATGCAGGGGTACTAGAAACCAAGTTCAGCAAGGTCGAAATAATTCATGATGTGTTTATTTTATGAGTAAATCCTATGTTTCATCCGTAATTTAATTCAAATGAATTTACGTTGAAAAACCCAAATTCAGTTAAATATTGCTTCACCTGTCATTAATATCATGTATTGTGTTCATCAAAGCACTACCTTTATGAATGCTCCAAATTTTTATTATGAAATTTCGTGCCTGTCTCTTTGTTATTTTGGTATTAAGTAGAAGCAACATACATGAGATGGGTGGCATGTTTATGACTGGTTGTGAAACATCACGTGTTGAACATATTATGTGTCCGTAACAGTCAAATCTCTGTAGCGAACAAGCGTGCACATGTTTGATATTTGAGTTCACATCTGGAAGACGAAATGTTTATGCCAGTTTGTTTCCTCTGCGGCACAAACTCAAAGGCACTTATCACGAACATTTCCACAGTGAAGCCTACAGAGAACTCCCGAATGGTTTTAGATTGTCCAAACGATGACAAAAAGCATAACCTAGAGAAGACTTTATTGAACAAACTGTATCGACTTTATCTTCAGTATTGCGCATAAGGGACATATTGTCAGGATAGAAACACAGAAACTTCGAAGAGACTGACAGAGTAAGCAACGCCCTATGAAAGAATACAAGCCTCATCCCGAAAGGTCCAGCTAGCTGGCCACCCGATCCCGATTAGGTTCAAGGATTTTGATTTAATGCAGAACCTCACTCTCGTGGACGACTGTCTGATCTAAACAGTGTTTTAACTGCCAAGAACGTCACACCAAGGTCCAACACACCGACACAATCGCATTAACTCACGCCTACGGTCGCCACCATTAAGGCAGACCATCCCTATTTCGTGATACTATTGCACGCGGAGGCAGCAACGTGTGTTTAGATTATTCCATGTTTCCTTTCTCGGGATTTAAAATATCTCCCGCTTTAAAGCGGCTGCTGAAAGGTCTACGTCAACCTTTAAGCTCATTCCAAGTGGGTTCTAATGCTTTATGTCAAGAGACATAGCTTGTAAGACAGAGGGTATTAGGTCCGAGCACTTTCCTTACACTAGCTGTTCTTGACGTTAACAGTCGGTAATACTGGCTGATCTCTGCAGCCAAAGCGCTTCAATACATTCTCGAGGTTTTGTGTAGCTATCGGTGCAGTTTCGTAGATCTGTCGTAAAGAAAGTCATTTAAGCCGAACATGTTATCCTTCTTTGTGACAGGTAAGTATGAATGTTTGTCCTATATACGCAAAAGCCGACTAACTGTCATGTAAACCATGACACCTTGCCTTCTAAAGCCAAACGCCAGACAAGAGAACACGACACAGGATGCTACACATACACTTCATGACTTCCGTACAAGCTTTTGTGACTGGAATGAGCTTGTTATCCCCAAGTCCCTGCCTACAGGGTATAAATCCGTAACAGGCATTACCAGTACAAACTTCCATTGACATGCACCACTCCTTGGCAACACTAAACACTGCACAATGGTCATATCCATTGTAATCGTTGGAGACCTTCTTGCACAATGAAATGCGCAAACATGTTACATTGAAGCATTACGGTGCGCATTAAAGTCACGTATGGATTGACATTATCAGATTACTTAAATTAGATTACAGAATGTACGTAACTGATCTCATATTTCATTTCGTTGCTTGTAATACTGTATTTGGGGATTATACTTAGATCATAACTGTTCACAATGTTCATAATGGGTAATGGAGATTCTCAATTAGATCATAACTCATTTTGGGCAGTCTTTCACTCCAAAATAATCAGTCAGGGGTACGTTCACAGTCAGCATGGCAGACAGCTTCATCTGGATGCATCCGTCGGGGGTAATCTCGTCAGCTACACTGTCATCTGTAGCTAGTTCATACCTGTCGGGGTATTGGTTGGCAGCTACACGGTAATCTGTACATTCAAGTCGACTGAAGGTGTAGCACCAATTATTGCGTAGCACAGCTTAGGTTATATCATCGGGATAATTTATCAGATATTACCCATCAATGTAGTGCTACGCTCAACGGGAATGTCCGTCAAAGCCAAAGGCGATAATTTGTTTTAAAAAAGAGTGTTCTGTTTATGTCGTTTGCCTGATACCGAAGGGAGAATAAATTACAGAATGAAAATATATAGACAAAGACAAAACATTGCTAAATATAACACATACACTATGTATAAACTATCTGTTCATCAAAACATTGCCCACATATTCTAGATTTCTGTGTAAACAGAATGTGTGTATCTACAAGTTGATGCTCAAAGATTCTACACAACCATTTACGGATTATTGTTGTTTAGGTCGACCCGATGATAACAGGACCATGTTGAATGATAACTACAACACACATATCAACGCGGTTTGGGGTGTGTTGTTTATGCATAGGGTTTTTATTTTGCGGACTGCAGGTTTCGCCCACTTGTGTTAACTTAAGATATCATTAGTTTATAAGTATTGCGATAAACTCAGAACGTCAGAACTACATAATAGACATTTGTCTCGGCGGACATTCAATCAGTTTACTGTAGACTAATAGCTATGAACCAGGAGCCTGAGACTTCCTTTGGGTCAATAACAGCTCAAATTAGAAGGGATACTGAGTCATTTGTATGGCTTTGTCTGGCTACACAGGTATTAAGACGTTGATTGAAAAACATAGACACGTGAAAATAGCCGAACCGCTGGCATAAAATGATTAGTTTTCACAGTGCAAAGGTTGTAAAATAACCGCGACAAAAACTATTTCCTCAAACCTATCGAACCTCTAGTGACAACAGAGTCCATTGCACAAATTCGAGAAGAACGTAAACATGAATCACTACTAGGTAGTGATGAAACCAGGTGCTCGTAAAATGGAGGGAGTATCCTGGATCATCGGGGCACACGTCATGAACACTTGCCAAGGCAAGTTAATTATTCACCTGAAACACGATATGACAACATAGCGAGTGAGTGAGTTACAATTTATAGTCACGTCGGCAATATTTCAACCATATCGTGACTGAAACAAGTCATAAATCCACCATAAATTCATGTCAGTTATAAATCCCTGTCAACGAAGGACAGTAAAACGAACTAGACCATCACAGTATTTGAGAAGTAAAACTTGCATCTATCTCTAAAATTGGATTACAAATTCAGACAAGACAGTAAAAAATGGGCCCTAGATTACCAACAACTGAAGGTAGATCACAATACTAGGGACCATGGGGACTTTCAGTACATACGCTTCCTGCAATGACCCTTGCTGGATTTACATCATCCCTCCAGTTGTTACCAGTTTAGACATATCTAGTCACAAATAAAAATGCACATATTCTATGATTAAAGGGAAGGAAAGTCTAAATGTAGTTGGAGTGAGTGAGTGAGTGAGTTTTAGTTTTACGCCGCTGTTAGCAATATTCCAGCGATATCACGGCGGGGAACACCAGAAAATGGGCTTAAATGTAGTTGGAAATATTTTGGGACTTACGTACCCTCTTAGGAGGACAATAATTGCACAGTGCTTCAACCCCCGTCGAGGATACAGCCACGAACAATCAAAGCTACTAATTCAAATTTCCAATGAGAAAAAATCTATTTATTTCCAGTTCATTTAACAAATCTAATTCTTTTAAAAGTGCAATAATTAAATGACAACTGTTATTGTTAAAAAGATCCTTCACAGTTCGGGATTTAAAATAGTTATCCAGGGTGATGGAATATTCAACACAGTGAAGCAGGATCGTGATTCTTTCATCACAAGGGAACATGACAATTTACGTTCCAAGTCAAAACGGGAATTTCATTGGACTACATTCACGAATGAAGTATGAAACTTGAAAAGTCCTCAACATGCCTAGCTTGTAACATTTTGAAAACGCCTCAAAGGCCACGATTCTTCAATTCAATATTCCTCCACTGATCAAACTTTTGAGCCAACACCATATGCAACTTGTTGAATTGGACGTTTGAAGTTAATGATCGATTGTACGTTAGAAGTTGTAGAAGTTGTGATATATGTGAACTATATATATACGCGACAACTCCCATCCATCATTTCAGAGTATATTTGAAACAATAATGGCCTTGCTTTGTTCTTGCTGTACTGTATAATATCACGACCTCTGGGGTGTGACTGACTAAAGATGGAAACAGTCGATACCTAAAGTCCCTGACAACGTATCAATTGTCGTAAGAGGCAAATGACTTACCCAAGGTGACCAGGTATGTGCTGAGCATTGCTTTTGCTTGTTGTGCCAACTCTGACATTTCTCGATTATTTCCAGGTCGTCATGATGGTGGTGGAGTGTTGGTTACTGTAAAATACATTAACCTCAGTCATTAAAATAAATAGCACACTTACAAAAGGCTATAACAGATTTCGTTTACACTGGAGTGAGTGAGAGAGTTTAGTTTTAACCAGTATTCCAGCTATATGGCGGTGGTCTGTAAACAATCGACTCTGGACCAGACAATCCAGTGATTGACAACATGAACATCGATCTGCGCAACTGGGAACCGATGACATGTGCCAACCAAATCAGCAAGCCTGACCACCCGTTTAGTCGACTCGTTATTTGTCTGTGTTATTTGTCTGTTTGCCTTAGTTTCATGTTTTGTTTTTGCTGTGATGAGGAAAGCACAGACATTTACTCGCACGAATTCATATGATGAATCATTTTGAATTGAGTCAACATATTGCAGTGACAATGATGTAGTATCGTACCTTCGAGTGTACACGGTCAATTTCGTACATATACAACATATGAACACTCCATACAGACGTTAGCCAAATTCCTATAATTTTATTCGTAGGACCTGTGTCCACTTGCATAAAGCGATCTTAGTGCTACAATTATCTTAAGCCTATGTTGGAGAATGGGAGTTACAATCATTGTAGCGCTAAGACTGCTTTGTGCAAGTGGGCCCAGATAATGCAGTTTGCTTGTAATCGGTTAACTTGTTATGTGTAGTTTGTTTATAGACAGAAAGTTGTCATTGTTATATATCACGGCAATTCTCAGTAGCATTTTATCTCAGCGGTTGTTACATAATGGTATAGTGACACTCCTAAGGCCAGATGGATAATTCATTCAATGGGATGTACAAACTTACCCGGAGTGAAAACGTGTTCGAATCCTACTTCCATCTGATTATAGTTTCAAGGTTTGTCTCCGCCACACCCATTATCACAGTTTTCCCTAAACTGGCAAACACCATCTTCTTTTTTAAATATTATAACACCCGCCCACATACTTTATAGAACTCTTTATAAAGCGGAATGCAAGAGAAACATGAAGACGATATGTCTAGGATAAGTTGGATATGCACCAGAAATAGACACTCTCGTATCTTTATCGCATTTTTTAATCCAACGGGGTTTTTTTGCCGGGCAACGAAATGAATGTTCAATATATATTAGATCCGACAGCAGCGGGTGAAATCAAATCTTTTCAGCTGTGATTAATATCATGCATGTTCTACGCCGTCCAGTACGTACTACCTGATAACCATATTTCTAAATTTATTGTGATCCAATTTCTTATTTATGATAAAAATTCAACGTTGTTTTGACATATGGTGCAAACCAATCACTGCAGGCGGAAGACAGGTCTGTGATAGGTAGTAAAACATGAGGTAGCGTATACATTACACAAACTCTTCAGGTAAGCCTCTTCTTTTTGTGTATACAAATAGCACAAGTTTGTTTGAAAGATGCAGGCAGGGTGAACTAAATAAAAAACTGTTTACGAGCATGTCAGTTTGATACATCTAACCTAACACTTCCAGGCACATGTGTTACAAGCTGAGAACGCAGGGATAATGAACAAAAAACATTTTTGTATCGCTATTCTGGCCATGCTGGTAGCAAAGTACTGTATTCCAGTTCCCATGGTCCTTAGTATGGCGATGTACCTTCAGATTTTGGCGATATATACGATATGTTTTTATACTGTATCGTGCCCTATAGTTAATCTGTTTTAGATTTAGGTACTAGTTTTAAATATATACCTGTGATAATCCAGTTGTTATAATGCCCGTCTTTGACAGGTGTGTATAATATATTTTTAATCATTATAAATCTGTAACTCACTCACTGTATCGGTATTAACACATGAAAAGTGATATTTTGTCCAAGTAATGTGGAACTCTCATTCAGGTATCAAAAATATTTCCACAGTGGCCTTTTTCTAATTCTGTAAAAAGATAAAAGTTTTCTCAAATTATTAACAAAATCATAATCAAGTTATTCACCACACAGAAACATACAATAACAAAGGTGGTGATTGTTCTTGAACGCCAAATAATATTCGTGTCCAGATCAGATATTTCAGGCATTCAAAATGTGAGTAATCCCCACGCATGTATTACCAGCCAAGATTGATCGCTCGATCCAGTAAGGGGATACCAACTGAATCTCACTGAATCTCAACGCTGTGGGTCAAGTAAGCCTTACTCGTAAAACGGTTCTAGAATTTATCTTGCGGTCTGGCTCCTTGTCTTCCACAGCGCCGAGGCATTGTGTGGCATTCTCCAGTAGTCGGATGAGATTTGTGTTGCCATAGCCCCGAAAAGCGAATTAAATTGGTCGCGTCCCTGCTTCTTCACCCGCGATGAGATACGCACCTGCATCCCAATAACGACCTCTTGGAGACCATCTACTGAATGGTCAACGTCTGTCCAGTTCATTCCTTAAGTTCTGTTCATGCCATTATTGAAGGGAACTAGCTTGCCAGACGGACATGATGTCAACCACGTATCTCAGTCAGCTGTTCCTGACGGTACCACGGTCTGTGTTAGGGCTGATCGTACTAGGAATCGCGCTCGAATATCAAGTTCACAAGGTGGTGTTTGATTTTCAGGGTAGTGACGCACATCTGACGAAAAAAGAGTCGGTTGAAATTGAGGTTATCGAGGCAGAGAAGATTTCTTTAACTGTTAAGTGGCATGTAATGGTAATTAGAATTACATATTCAGTGCAGATTAATTAGTCTTTGCGTCAACGCCCCATTGAATGCTGCAAACGATCTGGCCTTACAAGCAAGTTCACTGAAAGTCACAGAGGAAGCGGAGCAAAGGCGTACGATGACTTGTCACTTTCTGAGACATCGCTTGCGAAATGATTTTCTTCAAAAACGATATTTCCCCCCTAATGTTGTTAGTAAAATCCATCCATGTATTCATAAATGTCATGCATATATGTACCAACTCGCAAAGTGCACACGGCAACACTTTTAAATGAATAAATGTTTGATGGTGTTACGCTTTGATTCCTAGGTTGAAATTAAACGTTAACGGGGAACCAGTCCATAAAAAAAGAATAAGATGTAAAAGCAACAAACAACAAAGCAAATCGCGCGATTAGAAATTAGTCCTGGATTATATACTGTAAACTACATCTGCAAATTGATACATAGATAGTACTCTGTCATTACACAGTAAAGTACAATTTTAAAGGTAGCAAAACAGCAAAAAGCAGTTAATTATGGCTCGAAAAAACATATCATACTTAGAACATTGTTACACAATTACTATTATTGCTGCGACATAACAAAAGATATGATGACATATGTTTTACGCAATATATTTCTAAACTGTTTCGTCGGTCACGTTAATTAGGAAAGGCCAGCAGAATCTGATAAGACGATGTAGAAACCATATATATTATCCGAAAACTGGTCAGGAATTTTGGGTCCTGGAGTGAACACTAGTAAATGTTGATTACGCTGTACTGGGATCGGAAATATGCCCATCAGCATGAGTGAGTGAGTATTGTTTTAAAGCGCTTTCAGCAATATTTCAAAAAGACTACGGCGGAAAACACCAGAAATGGGCTTGTACCATTGTGGGGAATCGAACCCGGAGTCGTCTTCGGTGTGGTGGGCGAACGCTATAACCAATAGGCAACCTCTCCCCCATTCCTCGACAACATGAGACGTGGGCAACGTATCAGCACTTATCATGTGGTGTGACTATGTAACAACTTCGGGAAAATAGCTTTAGGCATAGAGGGCAATTAAAACATTGCGTAAACGTCTGTGTATTTTGGTGATCACGGTTTTATTGCTCGAACATGGGATTAAACATCACATGTATGGATCTTGAACTATTAGACCATTGTATCTTGAAAGGTGTTGTTGTATGTTTTATCTTTACATAACAGAACGGTTGCATCAGATTGGATGCAAATGTCGCCTACTGTTTAATTCTCCATTCTTTTTGCCTGAAACTCGCTTGACATTGCAATATGCGGGCGTAAATTAAGTGTATGTTAAGACAACAAAGATGAAACTGATTGAAGAGGTATCAGATTTCTGAGTGATTTTAGGCAAGCTTCTGGTAACACGTGTCAGGATCTAGACGTATGCCATATACCGCGTTGGGCAGAAAGACTGATCTGTCTCTGCCGTTGGCGATTACTGTAACAGTAAATGTAGTGGGTGGGTTTGATTCAACGCCGTGTTTGCATTTTCTGTCAAGGGGTTTCTGCTTAATGTGAGAGAAAAGCCCGAAGCCATGTAGGACCGAGATGCTTACCATGCCGTGACCCACGCGTATGGTGATGACCAACCTGAAAAGATACTTCTGGGGTAATTCTTGATTCGAACCTACAATTGTAGGTGCCTGTCGTTCCCAAATGAACCATTTCAGGACAGCGAATAGAGGCAACGTATACGTCAAGGTCTCCTGTCACTGAGCACTGACGTGATTGTAGGTCACTAAGGTACCCCTCCAGGTGCAGGTCTTAATCTAGTTGACGTGCGTTGTATGTGCTAACCTGATCGCCATCAGCTACGTTCCAGGTGCAATATTATAATTACATTAGAGGAATAGTTATACAATTAGGCTGTTGCATTGAACCATTCTTGTTGATAGATGTCTTTACATCGTTATTTACACGTAGATATGAAAGACGTTTTGTTGCCACAATTTTGTGCCCCAGCCCATATTGAAAAAGTACATAAAGTACAAAAGATACATGAGTCAGTTTATATTCATTCTTTTCGGTGTATCATAACAGTTTCTAGTTGTCTTATGCCATATACTTAAACCCAGCCCAAACCGACATTGAAAGCATTACTGCGTACATTAGCGGTTTGAGCAAAGTGCTTGATGTACGACAGATATGTAACGGTTGTTGTGTTGTCAAATGCAGCCACGTGTTAGCGCCATTTGGTAACTGCTGAAGATATCTGACCACACCTTGCATCAGCTTTAAAACCTAAAAACATGTCCATTCCTCTTTTGTCTTGACTTGCAATGCTCCATAAAAGGTAAATATGAAGAGAGAAATATACAGCTTCTTCCAGCAAATGTACCACTGAGTACCAACGTGAGTCTCAAACGTAAAACATGATAATTACTGTGAAACATAAGTTTTGCTGAAAATGTTGCAATCTAGGAAAATATCGACTTCAATTCTGACACAATATTTGATGTTGTATTTTTAACGCTATTATCCCAAACAAGAAACTGTATTCCCCTGATCCATAGGAACAACGCAGTTACAATAGAGGAGTGCTCCATCTTTCAGAGGTTCAAGACAATTTGCAAAAATACAAGCATGTCATGTAAAGTTAACTGACAAGACGAACGCTTCTTTGTTGATAACATCTAGATACAATTTGGGTTTAAAATACGAGAGTTAGTGAGTAAGTTAGTATTTATCGTCACATCGGCAATACCGCAGCCATATCGTGGCGAGAACAATAAAAAATTTCATTGTATATCAAGAATAACTAAAACCCTGTTGACGAAGAACAGTAAAACCACTAGTATATAACAGATATACATTTAAAACTAGTAATTAAATCTAAAACAGTTTAACTATAGAAGACAATGCAACATAAAACAGGCTATATATTACTAGCTTTTGAAGGTAGGCAACCATGCTAGGGGACTTACAGTACATTTGCTTCCTGCATGGGTCCTAGCTGGATTTACACCATCCCTTCAGCTGTTTCCAATTTAGTCACATCTAGCCGTACATTAAAACAAGGGATCACCATGGCCACAGTTGTGAAAAGACACAGGTTTAGATTGTTCGAATCTCAGTTGCGTAGATCGAGTCGCATGCGATTTGTCGCTAGATTGTTTGGTCCAGACTCGATTATTTACAAACCGCTTCCACATAGCTAGAATACTGCTGAGTGCCGCGTAAAACTTAACTCATTTACTCATTACTAACTCGCCATTTAATATTTGCATATGATACAAATGTGTGCACTGTGTTAAAATGACAAATCAGTCAACCTTAGAAAAAACAATATGGAAACTCTTGGTAGTTTGGGCCTCTGAACAGATCAGATAGTTTATCTCATGTACGTGTCACGCATAATTAATATAACCCTGATGCGGCCAGATGGCAAGTACGTCGCCATTGCGAAAGGCGGGATACCCTTGTGTTTAAAATGTTGTACGAAACATCGGTGCAAAATGTAAGGAGCATTTCTTGTATCTCTTCCCCCTCGCCTGCCACCCTCTCCCTCCCTGGAATATTGCTCACCTGATCATTGCAAGGTGTTTGTCAATGATACACACACATGTTGTGAGCACCTTTCATATGCACAAGTATCAGAGCTGTAATAGAACTTTTGACAGAGATACAGTGGACAAACGATTGCTTTATCGTTGTCGTATATGCTCAACGTTGAAGTTTTCTGGGTTCATGAAGTATTAAACTCTCTTCTGGGAGCTTTCCCTCTGCATGATCTGTTACATTTATACTTATGTGTGTTAATCCATTAGTGTGAACCGGGGAGTGTCGACGTCAATAAACCTTACTTTCTTTGACATTTCCATGAAAACACTACCCTTCCTTTAGTAAACATGAAACGTATTTTCCATCCAGGCACTTCTGTTTTCTGAAGTAGAAAAACCTTAAGAATGCAAGGTGAATGAACAAGGTAGTAATGGTGAGGAACAGCAATGGAAGAATGTTGGATATATGGGCCCTTATGTGGGCAAAAACAAGAGCTGCGTTTCATCCTTATTCGACATTGAATTTATTTTTTAACCCTTCGAGAAGAAGACCATCCACGTTTCAGTTCTTTTGCTCGTTAGCTTTACTCCTTTCTTCTGTTGCGTATCGATCGTGGATGGCAAATTATGTTTGAAAATAGTCGGTGGGTTTGAACGCGTAGTTTTATTAAAATGATTTGCCCTCGCACTTCACTGTATTGTATCAGCTGGTTCGTGGGTATATTTGAATTTCATGATTAATGTCTTTAACCCAGCGTTTGGTGAATTCCTGATCAGACGGGATTCCTTTTTTCCCTAGCCAGAATTCGATATTTTCAGCAGTTCTTTGGAACTCCAAGTAACCAATATTATATTTGATGTCAATAGACTGAGGCAACCGTTGAGTTGCCTTCTGGTATTAATTCTTGATTTATGATTGGACCGTCAAATATATGATATAATATCAGATATTAAGTTACTGAACGTGAAATATCTTCGCAGCATGTTTTTGTGGGTTCCTTAAATAACAACCTTACTATATACATGGTGTTACATAATAGTCGGTACTATTTACATTTGATTCCTGTAAGGCATACTTGATTTAGACAGGTACAAACAGGGTCTGATGGTTTCAGCTATCTTTGACCCTTTAACAAAATTTAGGGAATGGCAACGAATGCGCCATTTTATAGGGAAATGAAACATTCAATTGAAGTAGTCACGCGGCAGGTTCGAACGAATCATTGAATACTAATTTGGACCCATAATTCTTGTTTTAAACGTCATTCATTTCATTCTGAAATACAGTGTGCAGTGACAACAAACGGGCTTTTATTTTGAAATGATAGATATGTGGTATGTTATGAATTTAGAAACAAAAGCAGTTTAGAATTGAATGAGATATTTTACTCAAGAAAAGATAAAAGAGAAGATAAAATTTCCCTGGGACAGGAGAACTACACAGAAGATGTATGTCAGTTTATCGTGATGTGTAAGACACAAGATGATCCGAGGGCGCAATTTCTCATCCCAATGTATCATATCTATGTTGCGGAAACAAACCTATTTAACCTGTCGTCCACTTACGAAAACCCTGTCAATTTATGAACATAAGTAAAGCAATGTGTATGAAAAACGTATTTCCACAGAAATGAGTCTCCAATTCTCCTTTTTGAAATTATGACATCTTTCCTGACTTTACAAACACAACTCGTGTAATATCACATTTATATACCCTTTGGTGCAAACATGTTATTCACGTAAGTACTGCGCTGAAAGAATGAATCGTTGGTAGTCGTGTCATCAGCATATGTTTTAGACTTAAGAATGACGGATACAGACTATTATTATGTGATATGCACACAAGCTATGACTAATAACAATTTAAGAATCGGTCATCACTGAATTCTTATATTTGTAATCGCATAAAACATGCATTGAATCGTTGTTATCATGGCGTAGTTTTTACCTGAGGATAACAAGCGGAAAGCGGAAAGGCCACAGATACTAGTGTAATATGAACATGTGTACCTTACATTGAAACTGACGTTGACACAAATTACATTTAGTGCTCCCAACACTTACACAGAACCTCCATTTAGCGTCATATTTGAGGTCAGACGTGATCCTCACTGTCCAGACATGATAGTACCATGTCGGACGGGGAAATGCTGCTGGCACATGTGCCCGGTCTGTCTGTCCTGTTTGAATGAAGCCGTATCACATATGGTGTTTTTTCCCCACTAAATGAGCACACGACCACAACTATGGAACCGTGTCATGACAATGATAGCAATTCAATATAATTGAATGATGAATTCAGTTTCAAATAATGAGAAGACAACGTCTATGACTGTATAAAACGTTATTACGGTGTGAACAAAATCATTGAACGATACAATGATGTAAAAAAAGTTTGTATTCTTGAGATATTCGTGAACGCTCGTTTCGTTAAAGCCTTTTTAATTAAGGATCAAATGATGAGAAGAGTTCGCTTTTGTATTCATTCGTAGGTACTCTTTGTCGGTTTCCATAGAACATACAAAATACTCAGATAGGCCGGAAGTAGTTTGTTAGTCAGTTCAAAAAGTTCAGAACAGTTCAGTTCAAAGGAATACGTGCTCGTTGAAACGTTTACACAGCAGAATTTGAACGTCATGTGGCCGGTCTCTTGTCAGTTGGAAATGTCTTTCGAGAAACATTTACTTTGAAATAATCGTACAAAAAGAGATCATTTATAACCTCATTCGTCCCTACGGAAGTGCAATGACCTTGACGGTCAGGCCAGTTCTAATTACCTCATCCGACTATCTAATCAAATAAAGTAGGGTTAGTGTCGGCCGCGTTTCGAGTCCCAGCAAGTTTGACCTTGTCTGGCAGCTAACTCAGTCATATGCCATTCCCCCAGCTAACGAATACCCTTAATGCACATTGTCTCACATAAACCCACCATAGGTCCAGATTTAAAGCCCATGAAGCACATTTCTTTAATGCCATTGCATCAGCAGACTACTTGTAATCATGCGTTACATCATAATGGAACATGTTCCAGGACACCAACATTTTGAACTATCCCCACAGTCTGAGGTAGCCCTCTCTCTCCCTCACTCACTCTTCATGTAGATCCGAATAAAAGTGGCATCCGTTTGATGCACGTCAATCAGAAATGTTGTGGACTGATGCCCCTGATGTCATGCAACTGGATGTTTAGAGACCGTCCGACTTAGGGTTAAAGGCAAACTGAACACGCTGAACATCTAAAAAGGCCCTTCATATGCTGTGAAAAACGAGTATGATGATTTGGTGGATAGGTTTTGTGAGAAATTGTGATGAGCAGATGCTGAATATACCTCTTCAAATAACAACTGTTATGACATAGACAACCATTTCATATACAGAGCGGCAGCATCATGGAGAACCACCACGCAAAGCGGTGCTATTGCAGTTTACTTTATTATACGCGTTCCAAAAATAAATTTAGAAATACGAGTGGTCGCCGAGCGTATCTCTCTTTCATCTACCTTTCGATTTGTAAAATATAATTAGCAACCATTCATATTCGAAACGGTATTTGCACAACTTAATACTTAAACTTCCTCGCCGTCTTATCTACTTTCTCTGGTAAATTGAATGTTCAATCCGCCACTGACTGAAATTCACAGCTGTCAAATGTTTTCAATTACTAATTGTGGAATTTGTCCATGCAACCAAGCGCTGACTGAACAAATGAAGTCAATTTTACACTTTATCCCGCTACTGTTTTCTCATTCCTAAAGAAAATGTTATTTGGCATTATAATCACAGTGCAAATCTGTTTCCGAATACGGCCCAAAGCGGGCAATAGAAAATAGGAAAACGGACCATGTTGTGCCAATAAGCTCAGAAAAGATAATGTCCTTTTGATGTCCGCGACTGATGAGAGCCTAGCCAGTGCCAACAATGTCACTCGTATTTGGATTTCATTGACTCCACGAGGACCAACGTTAGCCCTTTAATAAACCCCAGGAGTGAGAGGCATTCCGACTAGCATCTGATCGATTCATCTATGCTTGTATGACGTCTCGCTCGTGGACCGTATGAAGTCCTGTCGCTTAGGTCCGCGAGTGACGACAGTTGTAGGCATATAGTATCAAGGTGCTGCCATTAGCTGTGAATTGCCGCTATCTTTTATGGTCTGAGGTTTCATTCAGTCAATTTGCTGATTAAATGATGCTCTTAAACTATCGAAAAGAGGGTGTCACTCAGAGTAAAAGAACCTTCCAATTTCTTGTACGGGAAATGTCAAGTCAGGGCGAGGAGTTGATAATTTCCTCACGACAAGTCGATTAGTGGAATTTAAACATTTTTCCTTGTCGGTTCTGTGCCTGTTGTTTATCTTTGTTTAGGTAGTTCGCCGTTGGTCTGAAACAAGGGGAGTGTTCCTTCGTCAATAACAGCAAAATGTTTAAGGAGATAAATGTCATTACGAGGTTACAGACAGTGTACAATTTGTATCGTTGATGCTAGGCTCAACGTAAGACACCCAAAGTCCGAAGAGAAAAGCACGTATAATTGAGTAATAAACTCATTAATGTCATTTAATCAGTAAATCAGCAATCCGTCGTGTACTTAAAAGAAAAAAAGCTTAGACCACAATCACTGTAATGGAAATTTATTAAAAACAAGTTTTCTTTTTAAAGTTAATGTCGTAACAGATAATTACTACAACTTTGTTGTAGTGTGTATCTGTCTATCACTCGGCAAACCAGTGCCCCTATAGCACAGAAAAAAGTATCAATTAATGACACAAGAGTTTCAGAAAATTTTGTTTTGAACACGTAACCACGGTATGTTCCGATAACTGAACGCGTGTTGGCAAAATTGGCGAAACACTACACAGACTTAAACCGAGAATGTGAGTCGAGATTAAGCATTGTGTGCATTATCCATGACTTTGAACAAGTTGGCCGCGATTTTGTGAAATTATTCAGTACCTCTGCACAAATACCATTCAATATTATTATGAATATTTTTCCATGATATTATTAAGGATTGTAGCTAAAACTATTGAAGCGGGTAATCCGCCCTCGATTTAAGATAGACGTTTCTGTGACATAATTTGGCGCAGTGGGAAATGAACAACAATTTAACGTTCTTGTCTAAAAGCTTTCATTAAAGATTCATCTGGTAAATATCATGCTGGCTAAAACACGACAGTGGATGTTAGAGACTTGGCCAAATGGTGTTTTAGCTTATTTTTTGCGAACCTTGGCCAGTTTTGTTTCCTAATTGCAAAATCTAATGGACGAAGCCACTTTGGGATTTTCTGAACTTCCTGTTAATGGTCCTGTGTCGAACTCTATATACGATGCCTCGCGTATAAGGTCTTGTAATAGAGCATTTCAATAGGCTCTGTCTTGGCAGGCAAAGGGTTCCTCAATCTAATTTTAAGCGAAAACATCTACTTCTCATCTCAGAGAAGTATTGAACACGATGTCGATGTAATTTGGCGATATAACATCAAAAGGTAATCTAAAACAAGCGCATTACATTGCAAAAGTTGAAATGGCATTACTGAGTCTGGGTTAACGAAATGTATTGATTGTAGCTGTTGTCAGTATATCTTAATCTCAATGACAGTGTGCCACGTTCGCAAACATAAAATAAAGTTCTGTTTCCGAGCTTGGAAATGAATTCAGTCACTTTGTTGTCACGTAAACTTGATTAGAGGAATAATTATAGCCTCAAATTACTGCCTATAAAAAACACATATTTTTATTAACTTCCTGTGCCTTAAAGAGAGTGTGATTTTAGTTGTGCACAGAAACTAGCAATCGTTTAGAGCTATGATTAATCTTGGCAGTTATTTTGTTTTGTTATAATTTAATTGGAGAGAAACATATTTGTGCCATTCTCAAATGAAATGGTAGCTATGCCGGGAAGAAATGACTGATTCAATTGGGTATTCATCCGGAACATTAATTATTGACCCTCAATATTAAATAATATGTGACTTCTGAGAAAATGTCGGAAACATTTCTTGGCATACCGATATATGTTGCATAAATACCAAAAGAAACATTTCAAACCAGTGTTCCCTAGCAGAATATATTCTGCTAGGGAACACTGGTTTGAAATGTTTCTAGATAACACAGTGACAGAGTGACAGGATTTCTTACGCTTAATTTTGCAGCACATTATACCATACATCGTAAATAACATGAAACATTGAAATCAAAACGTATATAACAACGTTTACCTATTAAATATGTTGTGGAATTACCGCATGTACAGTGATCGAGCATGGTCACTGGTTATGACTGCATGCTGTTGTATGAATTTGTAGCTCTGTTCTAGCACAGTGAGCAAGGGAATCATCAGATCCCGTTAGAACGAAGTCACATGGTCATGGAGACACTACACCATTGGACACCTGTAAAGTACGCATACCTGTTTCTACTACATATGATGTGGTGTCTTTAGCAGAAATAGCGTGTTTGTGCCGTCATTCAGAAACCAGATTAGACACCAATTTTAACTGTACTTGAGCAATTACAGATTTACTTGGAAAGGGATTGTTGATAAATATAACGTCAAATTGTGTGATATTGCCGTTGTGACGATAAATATTAACTCACTTAATTCAAACTGTGTGCATCTGTAAACCTGATATCAAAGGGGTATCGGGATTTACCAACCTGTATGTCATTCTTTAACACTGCCAAAATTTTGTACCTAGCCCGTATTTGGCATATCATTTATGCCACTGTTCAACGGCGGTGAAAGATTTGGGGTCGACCAACAACTGAGCACCAAAACAAAATAATGGTGGTGCCCACCACCTGATGATATGCAAGGGACGATTTACTTTCCTTCAGATGGTGGAGACCCCATGCTTCTCGTATGATTCAATGGAACACATGGGTATGCATCAAAGGGATGTTTTCGATCGGTTCTTGAGGGGCTTGTTTGTCAAAGGGAGTCAACATGGTCTCAACCTCTAATACCCCTTAAATCTACGAAAACCACGATCCTGACAGATAAAGGACCCGGATACAACTCTACATAACAGAGCAAACAGAAATATGCAAACCGTGAGTAGAATCAAGCTCCAAACCATTTCAGTCTATGCTGTGTCGGTTGTCCACAGGGTTGATTGAGGAACTTCATCTTTCAGTCTATGGTGTGACGTATTGTCAACAGAGTTGATTAAGGAACTTCATCTTTCAGTCTATGCTGTGACGTGTTGTCAACAGAGTTGATTTAGGTACTTCATATTTCAGTCTATGCTGTGTCGTTTGTGCACAAGGTTGATTGAGGAACTTCATCTTTCAGTCCATGCTGTGTCGGTTGTCAACAGGGTTGATTAAGGAGCTTCATCTTTCAGTCTATGCTATGACGTGTTGTTAACATGGTTGATTAAGGATCTTAATATTTCTGTCCATGCCGAGTCGAGTTGATAACATTGTTGATTGCGGAACTTCAATGCGGACTCGAGTTGTAGCACGTCATATTTCAGGCTACACTGTGTCAAGATGAAGAACTTCATGTTTCAGTTCAAAGATACCCACACAAAAAAATCGGGATTGTAAATGTCAATAAATCCACTGATAATAATTCTGCATGTAAATTATGGATTACTAGTGTAAAATATATATTTCATGCACATGCTACACATTTGCATTATTTGCGGACTTGTGGAGATCAATAATTAAAGACAATCTATATTTTGTAGTTTTGGTGAGCAACTGATGAAGACCTGTCAATGCCAATGTCAAAGACAATTTCAGACATTCCCGCTTGCATAAACGGCAAAAAAGCTCTCGTATAGAATGATTACTAGTGAGTGGGTGAGTGAGTGAGTGAGTGAGTGAGATAATATTTAACGTCACATCGGCAATATCTCAGCCATATCGTCACGACAATATTTAACATTTTTATGGAATATATGCATATTTTAAGAATCTGTCGACGAAGGACAGTAAGATAACTAGAATATCACAGATATTCATGTAAAGCTAGTAATTAAATCTAAAACATTTTAGTTATAAGGGACAACACAAGATGAAAATAGGCTATAGATCGTCAGCAATTGAAGATAGATCACCACACTAGGGACCATAGGGACTTACAGTACCTTTGATATCTGCATGGACCCTAGGTGGATTTACACCATAACATATTAATTAAAATTCATCCATGAAAACAATTTCTTTTGAAAATCAATAATTAAATGAGAACTACATACAAACTTACATACACATATATATCCATGATTCTGATGATTATCCAGTTTTAACAGCAAAACATCTCAGTCGATCTTGCATACTGGGGAAGAGCTAAACCAGCCATTACATCTACATATAATACAAAATAAGCGTAATCGGATAGCAAGATAGCTACATTAATACACAGGATAACTGATCGGGTCTAAATATCACATACTGTTGTGCAGAAGATAATCTTCATATCAATGAACATCTGCTGCTAAATACCGTAATCGTTTCAATTGCACTTGGATACCTATCTGCTTTAATACACATATCATTATTAATTTCAAACCTAAAAGACATATGCACGTATAATTATTTCCCGTAAATTCAGAAAAGCAGTACTTTCAGAAACGGTGCTATATACAAAGTTTAATTGCATCATGTTTTATACAATAACTAAAAACATCATTGTTCCTTTGAGTGAGTGAGCTGACATTTAACGTGATGCTGTTCCGGCCACACAGCGATGAAGATAGGCGAGTCCTGATTGCTGGGATATATTTCAAAGCAAATGCGTTACACATTTTTATCAAATAAATAAAACATCTATAATGGTCTAAAGGGGTCTATGCCATCTGCTAACTCCGTAAGGCCACCACGAAGGGTATCGAGGGTTTTTAAGGCTGTTCTGCCACCAGTAAGGTTTCACAGCCCTTGCTTGATCCGACATAGGTCTGGTTATCAGAAACGTCGTACTAAAGATGACTAATGAGACTGGGTGGTCAAGCTATTAATAAGGTTGATGCGTAACATGATGCGTAACCGACTGGTCTCGTGTCTATCAGGTGGTTCTCGAATTAAGATCATGTTTAGCTATTAATCCTTATAATCCTGCAGTAGCGTATCTCTTGGATAAATTGTCTTCAATGACTTTTCTTCAGTGCCAGTTTCCTTTGACAACATATTCAGATGCAAAGGTTACACGGATTTTTTCAGTCGTAATCTAGCGACAGAATTGCTGGATTTGAACCACAGAAAGCATGTACGAAATTCACGAAAAGGCAAGGTCTGTTCGAGACAAGTAGACAGCATGTCCATTCTAAAAGGCCAGACAAATATATGCGATACTTTCAACTCACTACATCCGTAAGGCATGCATAGGTCAGTCCTGGAACAAGATATGCCGGAACATAATCGCTATTGACGTGCCCAGTGCGAAGGAGAGCATGTAAGAGAGGGAGGATATCGCTCCGATAAGTCACGTTTCAGTCCTGACAGCTTGACAAGAGTCTACAGGTGAACGTTACATCAAGTATTCTGGAACGGGGTCGTTTTGGATTTGGGGACGTTATCATCTGGGAAGGGATAACAGTTCAGACAGGCCGCGAACTGATTGTGATTTGGGGAAACATGAATGCCGCGGTCTGGTGAGGAAATTATGAAAAAGGCCGTTTTAACAGTTTTTCGCAACAGAACGGCGTATGATAACACCAGCTCGAGTTAAACAACTAAGACCAATACAAAACTTTGTATATTTTACCTATTTATATACTGGCGAAAATAGAAGTACAACAACTCTAAAGTATCATTGACACGCGTTCGGGTAGTGATTTGTACATGATGTTTTTGAAACATGAGAGACATGTCATTGGAGGTTCCATTCCCTCGATGATTTGGTATTTGGATTTGTTCACATAGGATTAATAATTAGTGCGAACTGTGTGAATGATTGAACAGAACACACTTACTTTTTTCATTAACATCATTGATGTAAGTTTCCCATTCGCTTAGTTTCACCCTTCGTTTACTCGTTATGCATAATGCAATCGGTGGACAATCGAAACATTTTCTGCCGTTGACGGTATAGTTTAAGTTAGATGGAATGGTGGAATTGAGACAATCAGTGAATTAAGTGAGGTATTTTGTGAACGTCTCATATTTACTAGTACCTACATATCTTGAATCAACAAACTCGTCTGAAAACAACATTTTACGTATATCCTTTCAGACAGTGGTTCTGGAAATTTAACTCGAAATAACTTCAAACACAACAACACAGTGAAACATCAAATGCCAAGGGGTTGCCTTGCCATTAAGAACCTAATGTTGCTTTGAAGTTTCATAATTTATAGCAAAACACTTTTGTTGGAACACAAAATGTCAAAACAAGTCATGCCACTTACACTTCTCTTAAAAGAGACGAAACTGTCATTGGCTGTCGCGAACCATAATTGATGTGACAATACCTTTGTGCCCATCAGGATTCAGTCATAGGATGATCTCAAAGCCAGTGATCAAAGAAGAGGGAGCCAAACTGACAGTTCTCGTTTGCTGGATCTTCTTTGTTGATGTAACTACCACAACAATCTGGTGTCAAATAGGAGGCTTTGTTTGGTCAGTCTTACTGAATGAACTGAGGTTGTCTCCCAAGGATGTTCTCGTAAAATAGGCACATGTCGTTAACATGAGGCGTATGACGCGTAGGCGGTTTGACTCAACAGTTTCAAGCCATTATATCCATCTAAACTCTACATGTTAATTTGAAGTATGTTACTGAGAATAATACTGTGGGGAGGAGATCACTCTAGACGGTGATTGTATCAGAACCGAGTCCTCCATCTACAGCAGGACAACGCACATGACTTGCCACGGGACAGTCGTCAAAGTGAACGTCCCCTCACCGAATTTAACCAAGTATCTGTGGAGCCGGTAGTGTAACAAGATTTGGTTTGCACGTAGTAGAAGTTCCGTTGGAACCTTTCATTCCAATCTTTGACCTTGTAATAGTGCATGTGGAACAAATATTTTGCCCTGCATACACAGAATTTATTCCGGCTACGTAGGAACTTCCACACACATTCTAAAGTCTCTAAAAGAGGGTTTTGTTTGATGGGGAGGTTTTAAATATTGGGGCTTGTTGGGGGGGAACGGAAGAGACATGATTTTGGAACAAATCCTGTGATTATCAAGAAGCAATTATCATGAGTGAAAGTTCCTGAAAAAGGACTGAATACACCATTTGCCTTTATTGTGGGATTTGCATGGCTTCATCTTTTGTAAATGCTGTCATGTGTTGTGACATGTAATGAAAATGCTCATTAATGCTACTCTGTCTCTTTTTATCATAACACTATCCTCTTGGTCTGCTGTTTTCTATGGTCATTATGGAAATTGATTCCCGGGAATCCGAACTGATGCTTCTTAATGTGTTTGGTGTTAGGAAGAGTTCTTTGTCTCTTACATCTGTGGAATGTAGTTTAAGAGACATTGCAGTTTTCACCCATCTGCTCACCTTCTATAGTTTCTGCAACATCAACCATGTCAATCGCTTCCTTTGTGCAATATTCGACTCGCACAATTTCACTGTTCAAATTGTCATTGTGAGGACAACATGTTGCTGCTGGCTCATGATATTTCTGGATATTCACTTGTTTGTATGTGTTGATAAAACCACCTTCCACAGATCTGACTTGATGCGTGTCTTCTCGGTTTTTCCTGATATAATGTAGCGTCCATTTTTGTCTATCGCGATTTCACCAACACTTTGTCACCTACTGTAAGCTGTTTTGCTTCCGCTCCGTCTCGTCTGTGTAAATGCCTCTTCTGAATTTGTTGAGCCTTCTCATTATTACTCGAAACAGTCTGTAATTTCAGCCTTAATGTCATGTATAGCCTGTACCCACTTCTCAATCTCTTGTTCACTGAAGGGCTGAAATTTAGCACTCCTTGATGCAGTTTCCTCATGACAGTTTTCATTAGGCAATACTGGATTACGCCAGATTACCAGATAAAATGGCACGAATTAGGTCGATGAATGTTTAGATGTGTTGTAAGCGAATAAACATCCAGGAATGAATTGTTCGCACTTACACGACACACTGTGCACAACCTTATTCAACATGTTCTTTAAATCTAATGTTTGGCTGAGTCTTTCACACTTGCAACGATGACACTTTCCTTTGGAGATATGGGCACTTCTTGGGCATAATTTAAAAAAATTGGTCAATTACAGTCAACACATAACAGTAACCTGCGTCAGCCAGTGGCTCAATTTTGTATTTCATGAAAGGGCCAATAATACCTATTCTTTTCTATGCCCCAGATGGTATTGGAATTTTGCTCATTTCACTTTGTGTTGTTTCGCACTTCTTATTGGTTTTCTGACATACTTCACCTGTTCTGGAATAGTCATCCTTAATGTACCCTTTCCAGTAGTACCTCTCGGCCACTCTAGAATACGTCTTGTCCATACCCACATGGGAAGCTGAAATTGCAAAGATAAAAGTACAACGGATATTATTTCAGATTATGAATGTGAATACACAGCAGTAAGGGTGATCCTGGCACAGCCAGACCGATCAGACTCATCATCAGCTCAAGGCCCTTTCCCCATTTACAGGTAACCCAGAGAGTGAATGATACTTCGCCCATTAAGCGCTGCTTAGTCAAACCCAGCAAGAATTTTCCTTAGAATGTGTAAATTTTTGTCAATTTTAGCTCCTCGAGGAACGTACAAATTGTGCTAAAACACTCCATGGACCTACGTAACACTTTTAAAGTTTACTTGTATTGTATGTATATGATAGCTACATGTAGCATTGAAATATGCTGAGTCAAAAAAGAAACTTCACTTTCTTTCTTCAGGGCACTATAAAAGAACAAGAAATGGTGAGATGGTTAAATTTTTATCATTTCATTGATGAGATCTGTGTGATGTACTCGGTACACTGACAGTGCCACAGTCACTTCCATTAGGCTACCGTTCCAAAACATTGGTATCCAGAATGTCAAATCACAAGAATACAAATTCGAAATTTCTCAGTTCATTATTGTGTATGGCCACCCCGTGCATTCACCAGTGTCATACACCGTCTCCTCATCGACTGTCTGATGCTTGTGAACGTGGTTGGGGATTCTGCACCATTGCTCTTGCAAGGCAGCGCCACGTTCCTGCAAATTCTGAGGCTGGTTCCTAAGACCACGGAAATTTTTCCAAGTGCATCCCAATTGTGTTCAATTGCATTAAGGTCAGGGGACCTCGTTGGCCAGTCCATGACGTTGATTCCAGCGTTTCGAAGGTAATTTCGTGTCAACATTGCGGTATGCGACCCAGCATTATCATGCTGGAAGTGTAGACCTGGTCGCGGTAAGCAGCAGCTGTGAGGTTTAAACGGATGAACAGAAATCGGGAACGGTTGTTTCAACAGAAAGAATCTGTCGACTTCCTGTACACAACTTTGGGCAGACTCCCGACTCTATGCCTGCCGTCCGCGAATCTGAGGGTAAACCTGGATTCATCGCTAAAAACGACTCGATTCCAGGCTCTCTGGGTCAATCGGGGGTCACGTTGGGCCCACAATATGGACGTCGAGAATGGAGAGTGGCAGCCCGCAATGCACTGTGAGGACTGTCGACCTCATCTCAGCCCTGGTTCGTATAGCCGGCAGACGACCCGACCTTGTTTGAAGTGGTGCCAGTTTGTTGTAGACGACCTCGCAACTCATACACAGTACGACAGCTGCATCCCGTCTGCTCAACGTCAATAACTGCTCTTCCAGCTTGCAACATGCCAACGGCACGTTTACGTTGCACATTTGACAATCGCGGCATTTACAGTACCGTTAGAACTGTGGTTAAAACTGTTCTTTTCAGTTCTTGAGGCCAATGCAAACGCGCGCAAATGAAGAAAACGTCGAGTCGAAGATCACGTGCAAAACCTGATTTGGCACTAACGTCATTTTGGTCACGAATGGATGGGTTTCAGTGGGTTTTGCCCACGTTTTTCTAGAGTCGAAAAATTGGGATCCCATTTCGGATACATAGATGTATCATCAGAGCAAACGTATTCATTATTTTTAAAAATTACATTTTATAAAGTTTCTTTTTTGACCTATTAAGCTTACGTTGAAATAATCTCTAAACATGTCAAAAGTGCAGCATATATCATGTGATCTCGTCCGATACATGACACAACGAAGCTTCGCGAAACTTGAAATGCTTAGCCGCCGTCCTTGTTCTTTTTCGTTTTCCTTGTATTTGGTTTCACAAATATACTGTAAGAGAGCAGTCTATTCCTTGGCCTTTATAATCATTGCGTAGCACCTCCCTGCTGTGTGTGGCAAATGGCCGATTATTTTTATTTCACCTAAATCTAACATGATTCACGTGTATTGCGGGCTAGAGAAATTCCGGATGTTGATAAGTTGGACGAGTCCCTTTTGTATTCATTAATGACTAGAATGCGTCAGGCCAGCGGTATCTGTTCGTGTACGATGGAATATTTGCCGTATGTGTGTAAATTTTATTAATGCTGTATTTCATGGCATTTATTTCGAAACTGAACATTTACTACTCGGATTTTAATCATGTTTAATTACAGCAGGATTTTATTACAATAAAACCAGGGGCACGTCTGTGTGTTCGAAACGTCCGCAATCCATTCATGGAGCACATCATCCTGTACTGCCCATAATGTTTCTTTAATGTTAACCTCAGGCTCATCTGTGTTAGGATAATCTTCAGATGACAGTATACTGTTTACAGTTGAGTCCAGGTTTCGTCTTGACAAGACTGTCAAGGGTCTACAAGTGTCCAGGAGAAAGGTTTGGGCAACACTGTGGGTTTGCAGTGGAACCGTACCAACATGTTTGTATTTACATACTGACATGCACTGTCTATCAAGAGGAGAAACTCATGCGTGTGCCTGTTACTTTCTTAGTATCGGTATGTGAGGTCATCATACCATAAGAACATCACAACAGAAGAGATTAATTGTATCTAATACAAGACGACAATATGTTAATGAAATCTGCAATGATTTCATTATGCATATTGTCACGAACCAGCTTTGCAAAACAATATTCATCAATGACCCACTGGAGGAATACAAGGTAGAATTATGGTATTATCATCGTGGATTCTAATCCCCACAGAACGAACTGTATTTTCCAGTGCATTGGAACTCGAAAGCGAGAAGCATAGCGACAAAAGAAAGGTATCGAATCGTCTGGATTTATCTTTACCCCACCTCGAAATGGCATTGGTTTATCATGTAGGTTGTTTTGAACGCTCGGAACAATTAGCTACATTTTGTTATTGAGATGGGAACCCATCAACGCAATTTCGGTACAAAGTCATGTAATCATCTAAGTCACAACTAAGTACTACTTAGGTTTAGGACATTTGGACAAACATCAAACCCGAGGAACGTCACTCGATCAACTGGTTGCAGTCAAAAGGCACAACACCAAACGCCATCCAAACTTACTGATGATATTTTGCCTTGATTCGGGGATTGTTTTATCAAACTGACCTTACGATGAACATTTTGTCCGTACGCATTTATTTTGAGAGACACAGAGCAAGTTATTACAATAAATGTTAAATTGGGTACTCATGACTCGAACTATGACATCTGACCTTAGCTCAGGCAAAGCAGTTCACCTTGTAGAATCGGTCCCAATGACTTATCTGAAATCCTAGACTTGCAAACCAGTTTTACTCCCTGGTGTGGTTCGTTGTGACTGAGCACACATTTCCACAATCACTGAACGTAACACGTGTAAAACCTGCTTCTTCCCTCAACCGTTCAACTCGACATTGAACACCCCCTACTCATCATTATAGTCGTTTCTATTCTGTAAGAAAATGTTGCAGTGTGCATCAAGCTAGGTCTGCTCCCTGAAGAGGGCGGTAGGATAGTCTGATGGGTAAAGCGTCCACTGGAGATGCCGAAGATCCGGATTCGATTCCCCCTATGGGTACAATATGTGATGCCCATTTCTAGTTTCCCTCGCCGTGATATTGCTGGAATATTGTTAAAAGTGCCGTTAAACCAAACTCAATCACTCACTCACTGCTCCCTCAAACCGACGAGTGAGTGAGTGAGTTTAGTTAGCACTCAGCAATATTTCAGCTATATGGCGACGGTCTGTAAATAATCGAGTCTGGACCAGACAATCCAGTGATCAACAACATGAGCATCGATCTGCGCAATTGGCAACCTAGGACATGTGTCAACCAAGTCAGCGAGTCTGACCACCCGATCCCGTTAGTCGCCTCTTACAACAAGTACCTTCGCCTTTCATGGCAAGCATGGGTTTGCTGAAGGCCTATTCTACCCCGGGACCTTCACGGATCCTCAAACCGACGACGTTCCACTGCACTAAAACTGTAAATACACAAACGTGTGTATATGTATCACTGTGTTGTAAGGCAGATAACCATGGATGCGTTTTGTTTACTTTATCTGTCAGGCAGAATCAATCTGTCTCTTCATTATTTTAAATACAGCAAAAGTTTAATGTAGTTTAAACGACAAACCATTCGAAACTGTCCTTTGTCCATTCTTACTATATAACCGTCTACTCATGTTTGTGGCAAACCAAGACTTGATTTGTGCCTGAAACATCCCGAAAGGAAAAAAACATAACCCATTATACTTTCATATTTTGTTTCATACCAGTTATTATATAAATCACTTTTCATACTTTTATTTTATTTTTTTTCCGTAGGTCTAATGAAAATAGAAAGTAATCGAATATCATCAGATTACTTTCTTACAAACCAAATCATATTTCAAAGTCCCCGATCAATGCGCCTTCACTGAATGAAATACAACCTTCACTTGAACATATTAAGTGTGCGCTCTTCATTTGTTTGTGAAGTGACCTCTTTTTCAACACTCGTATCTGTAGGAGATATGGAATATGATAATCTGGGTTAATTCATATTACATCTGAAATGAATGCCCATGTAGTTATTCCACTGAACACTGTTAAAGTACATATAGCAACATTTAGTAAAAGGATGTCCAATCCTACACATTTTGGTGCATGTTGTCGAAGACATTGTCATAGTGAAAACACATATGTTTACTTATGTAGCAGTCATCATCGATATACCTGTAATTCAGTATTATCCTTATTTTTGAGAGGATAAAGATACCCCTGTTCATTGTCCTTTTGCATTATAATGCGGACATATAGGGGAGTCTAACGTGTTTGAGTTGATGGAACCGGTGGCAATTTGTCACCTCGAAGGTATATAGAATTCTACCAGCGATACCGCGCAGGGATACCTGGAACATTTTGCTCTGGGAAACTAAAACAGACTCCACAGCAGACGTTATCATTTACACAGTGGTTGCCAAACTTCTAAAAAGGAGAAAATGGGATATGTAATCAAGAGTAGTCAGGCTTCGTAGCCACGGCGACCACAGATTTACGCATCGTTGGCGTGGAATAACACATACCTTCAGAATTGCAGAAATTCTAATACGTTCAGTGATACTACTTAATGTTAATGGACACTCTAGAAGTTGGTGAGCCAAAATTGAAAGACGCAACTGTATGGATTACACTTTCTTGTATATTACGTTGAGCGCCGTTTCGATGTTGATTCTTACATCGTTATCAAGCTGAAAGTGAAAACAACTAAATAGTGAGAAGCAAATATACATGGTATGTTGTGACAAACAGCGGATAAACATTAACAAGAGCAAGTAATAGAATTAACATGTGGTACATAATGGGAAGAGGCCAGTAGGGAACTAAAACAACAAATAGCACTAGTGATAACGATAGGGACGAGGGAGATTAAGTGGTAAGAACAAATAACACAATGCTTAGATACTCTGTAGTTTGATTAGTTCTTCATAGCCCGCATGTAGTATCCTTGGTCTCTATTGATCAAAGGTTTGTGGCAGCGGATTTTTCGATTTCTTCTAACAGTCGCCTTTTTTTGTAAATGTTCTGGTTTTGGGTTGACAGGACTTGGAATTCGTCGAACTTGTTTTGATGAGTGGGGAATTTTGGCGTTGAAATGACTGTACAGGTCTGAATGGGCTGGGTTTCTCTAGTCTGCAGTTCTGATCATGCTGTCGCAGGGATAAGGAGGTTCAGGGGGTTTTGTGAGGTGTTATCTCTACCTTGACAATACGCATCTGTTTGATAGCGCTAAAACAACAGCCGATACGTCCATGGTTACAGACATGAAACATTTCTCATCAGGGCACAAGAAACTTATAAATCCGAGATGAGTTTTCTCATTTTAAGTACTATCCTGAGCCATCTCATAACTTAAAACGCCAGTGCCAGAGAATGCCTGGTCGCGGATATCCACTGAAACATATTCCACTCATCAGAAAACTGTACAAATAAAGGAAGGTATCGCAACATCCCAGTGGGACCCATCCAAACCTTACTATAACTTACTATCCGGATAATCCGACCCCAAGGAATAATTAAACAGCAAATTTAAAAGCGGAAAGAAAGTAAAACAGTACTGTGTTCAAAGTAGCAAACATGGCTAAATATTGGCTCTTTGTGAAGTGACGATAACTATGGTCGTATGACGTTAACAAGTTTAGTTATTTTCAAGATGCTGGCATACGGTCCTCAAGACATCGTCTGTGATCGTAGCACTAAAACATCTATGCTCACGTTTTGGCGTGCCCGACGGGTAAACATAATCATACCTATTTTGTGTTGAGGTACTCTTTTGCATGCGGATGACTTCTTCTGTCATGTACTGTACTGTAAGTCACCATGGTTCCTTGTATGGCGATCTACCTTCAGTTGTTGGTAATCTATACCTAGGGTTTATATTGTTCTGTCCAAAAGTGTTATTGATAATTAGTTTCAACAAGCCAGTTTTAAATTCTAACTGTGATACTCTAGCTGCGTTACTGTCCGACGTCGGCAGTCTTTCATAATATACATATATTCCTTTTCCATGTCAAGTATGTTCTCTTCACGATATGGCTGCACTATTGCCGAGGTGACGCTACATATTAACTCGCTCACTATACTATTCACGTACACAACAATGACTTACACGCTGAGGAACAATGACCATAAAGGGGTCAGCTACTTCTTTATTGCCGACCAAAGGATAGATAAGCATATGTACAAGTTAGAGGAGATGTTTGTATAGTACAATTGGGAATAGGAAGTCAGACACGATCACACATGTGCTTATAAAAGCGTAACAAATGAAGCCCGCAAAATACACAAGGGAATAGTGAAGCCTGTGCTATACATAAGATGTGGAATATCAATGCTGAGGATGTATACATAAGGGGTAGGGGTGTGTGGGGTGTGTTATCATTGGTGAGAATCTTTAATGAGTTGATAGTATGCTGGAGGTATGTGATAGCCTTGATCACGGCTGATTAATGACAGGAGTCTTTTGATGTAGATGGCTTCCTGGAGTTTCCTAACTTGAAAGTCTTTGTGGTTGGTTGTTAGGGTTTGGGCTCTGTCCCACTGGGGCTGATTTTTTTAGTCAAGATTGGATACCGACGTTTGGTGCGCTTTGATATGGTGATGTCTCCCCTACGTAGGTCTGTCCACAATCGCATGGAACGTAGTAAACTGTTCCACATGGTTCTTGTTTCTGGGTGGAAGGTGGTTTGCCAGTCGCTTTGATGATGTTAAGGATGCTGTTGTTGTTTCTTTTGATAACCACAACAGTATTGGCCTGTTTGTTTAGGAGTCTCTACGGGTAGTATTGAAAGCTGATGACAAGAGGTGCAGACTGCTGACGGGTGGATTTCTGTGTTTTGTTCATGAAGTTCTGTATGGTGTGTTGAGTGGGTTGGTTTTCGGTAAACTGTACCACTAAAGGTTGTTGTGGCCATCAGAGCCAGTGCTTCAGGGAAAGGCAATTGACAGTTGGACTCTTTTTCCATGGTAAACTCGATATGTGGGTTTCGGGAGCTGAAGCCGTCGCACCCATAGAACAAAGACGTTGTTCATCCATGTATTGTCATCCTTCCTCGTTGCCACAACTTCTAAATGCCTCAGAGTGAGCCTCAAAGAAGTTTTCCGTCGTTTTCCCTATTGTACTGCACAAACATCTCCTCTAACTTGTGTATATGCTTCGTATCCTTACGCTGTTAGAACCTACACCGATACGTCGCTCTCATAGCAAAAGAAGTTGTTCATACGTATATTGTCGTTGTGATAAGGCTACACTTGTCAGCCAGGCCAGCGAGCATGTCCATAGGATCTGCTGCACGCACGGTAAGACCATTTCAAACCCGGATCTTCTCGGGGCTGAATTTAAGATGTTATTAACTATCGTGCCTTCATTATTTCTGTATGAGCAGTATTCAGACACAGCGTGTACATAATAGTGTAGCACTATATTGGAAAAGAATTAACCTACTGCAATTTCAGTCGTTAGTATCTTTAATGTAGGGTGAAAATTGTATAAATTCTAATACCACGTATTCCAGTGTCTGCATTAATACTTCATTTCGTCTACGAACTCAAAGTCATCAGTAGCCTTACAAATTGAAATCGTCAATGGTATTCACAAGATAACGTAAACATAATACTCTCACTATCGAGAACTCGCGAATGAATTCTCACGACATACGCGCATTTCCTACCGTAAACCATATGCGTGTCAGACAGCATTTGTGTCATATTTCCTGAAATGCCAGTAATATATTGCGATGTTATGTTCTGTACTCAGTGTAGAGAAACGGAGATGGTATCTTTTTATAAATGGTGGTGATGTTCCCGCGAGATTCACCATGAGATATCGGCACTTCTTTGATAGTCGGGAGTAGTTGTGCGGTGAAAACGTAGTTCTGTAACGACCAAACATAAGGTGCAACAAAGCATCACATACTAGTTTGTGATCGTATACAGAACACTATGTACAATATTTTCCTCTTACCATCATAGAAGGTGTTACGTGTCTGTTTATCCACACTTGACAGACTGTCTTCTTTTCAAAGTACAACACCATATAGATTCACTAATCTGTTTGACAATGCCAAGCATAGAACGTATTCAAAACCCAGTTACTATGATTATGCTCTCTATAAACCATATATAACCATGTGTAAACAACAAAGGTTATACATAATCAAGTTATGAACCATTATCGGCATGGATCTCAAAGTCGGCACTACCTATTAATGTAAACGTATTATTACCAGCGACCCTAGATTTAATACAATATTGAATATTGACATGTGACTTTCAGAAGTGTTCATATGTCATGTATTATTCATGTTGATCCACATCTCATTATAGCTGGGTGAAATTTCACTGGACGTTTTTAACACGTTACATTTTCAACCGTTGGTTTGTACATGGATTCATGTTTCATGCTCTGGGTCCTGTCAGTCATTGCGATAAATGTATTTCTGAAGCTTCTTACACTTTTCATCTTCATAAACAATAGTATACGATTTCGAAACTACGTATACAGTATGATGACAAAAGTATTCGCGATTTTTCCAAAATGGCATTTCGGCTTCTATTGCAACGTCGAAGCTTTTTATCTGTTGCCACGCAAATACTGAATATATTGTCATGTTTGATACGCGAGCTTGGTATACGATTAGTACGCACGTGCAATGGCGTCATATATCGTCTGCTTGGAATGCAGACAATGTCTGCGGTAAACAATTATCCGAAAATCAAAGGAACTCAATATCAGTCGAAAGGACTAATTGTCCACTTGAAGCGGAATGGAAAGAAAACTTCTGACATTGTGAGAGTATTAAGTGTTCCTTAATCAACAATTCGGCATGGTTGGAAAAATATTTGAATCACGATAATGTTGAAAACAGCAGACAAAGTGGTAGGTGGGAAAAGTGAGTATTCGCAATGAATATGCTTTACTGAGGAGTGTCCGTAAGAATAGATTTAGCATTCTAAGAGACTTCTTAAGACATTTTAGAAGTTGTGTAGATGAAAGAATGAAGGAAAATCAAGTTCTATGGATGGTCAATTTCTTTATTGTATTGGGTGCGACGTTTCTGTGCAGGTACGAACAGCGTGATCGAGCAACTGATACATAATGTTTTGACATGAAGAATATATACATAGCTGCAGGTGTATTTACAATTGGATTGATGTACAGTGGATTGCTGGTGAATGAACTGAGCAGACTAGGTAGATGTACAGAGTAATAGGCCTCGTTGAAGGCTGTTGGTCCGGTCTTTCTTCAACTGTTTATAGGTAGCAGGGTCATTCAGGATGTTGTCAGGCGGTGGTGAAGGCGGGGGTGTCCAAGATAGCGGTGGCTATGTCTGCTGGGACGATGGTGATGGTCGGGTCAGACAGCAGTTGTTTTAAGGTTGCCTTCTTTTCACAAGTTAAGTTATCTTTTACTTTTGCTTTGGTGTTGTTTTTCTTTGACAGGATGCTACCTATTTGGTGTCTCAGAAAGTCTACCTTGCTCCCAAGGGCACGTTGCTGTAACTCCCTTTCGACATTCGTGAAGAACGCGTCATTGTCAGGGCGAGGTGACGGCGCAAAATTCAAACCTTTGGAATACTACAGCTTTGTCGCTTGCAGCGATAAGGTTGCAAAGTAATTTATAGCTTTGTGATGTCTAAGAACAATTTCAAAAGATATGGGATTACTTTCATCAGTGAACTACATGCGTTTCCTGGCGGTTTTGTTTCGGAGTTGGAAAGAAGCAAGTTCTCAAAATATCTTACAATATCAAACAATATGAAGATGGAGAGTTCACAATACGAAAGCTCCTCCATATGCAGATCCGTCATAGTGAAACCATATGATTGAAAAGAATGAATTATGAAGACGACCACACACCTAGGTTATTCTGGTTGATTGTGTTCCTTGTGTCTCTAAGATCATGTTTATATTGAGCACATACGAGGTGGTATACAAGTCTGTTTATGTGTAGTTGTGATCTATATTCAAAGCTGTTATACGCATTGTTATACCTTGTGCAACAATGCTTTCACTTTATGTTATAACTTGTACCTGAATAGACAGTGCGGGGCAATGGTGTACCGTATTTAGAGTGCTGGAATGTACATGAACCTTCCTCTAGAGTGTTCTAGGAGCTACTTCTTTAGGTGTATGCAAGTGAAGCTTGCCATCACCTTTGTGAACCTAGTTAACTTTGGAATACCTGAAGACCCGTGAAGGTCCCGGGGTAGAATAGGCCTTCAGCAACCCATGCTTGCCATAAAAGGCGACTCAGCTTGTCGTAAGAGGTGACTAACGGGATCGGGTGGTCAGGCTCGCTGACTTGGTGGACGCGTGTCATCGGTTCCCAATTGCGCAGATCGATGCTCATGTTGTTGATCACTGGATTGTCTGGTCCAGACTCGATTATTTACAGACCGTCGCCATATAGCTGTAATATTGCTGAGTGCGGCGTAAAACTAAACTCACTCACTCACTCACTCACTGGAATACCTGAAAATTGTCATTATTTTGTATTTCATTGTGTATTTGATTCCCGGTTAGCTATTTAGTTTCAACTTGGGAAACAACATGTAATTAAGAAATTAATTCTGAATTAGCAAAACGTTTGCAGGTGATGCATGAAAACTGTTGATAGTATCAAAGATGTACTATGACTGTTTCACCCTTGTGCCTGACATTACTGGAGTCGGACTCTCCAAGAGTGAGTGAGTGAGTTAACATTTTACATCGCATCGGCAATACTACAGCCATATAGTGATGAAAACAAGGTAATTAATTTAAAATATCCGTTGACAAAGGAAAGTAAAACTATCTAGATTGCCACAAATATGTAGATGTTAAAGCTAGTCATGAAATCTAAAATACCTCAACTAGAGAGGACGATACAATATATGAAAACAGGCTATTCATTACCAACAACTCAAGGTTAACTAGGGACCACAGTACTTTTGCTACCTGCATGGACCCTAGCTGGATTTATATGACTCCTTCAGCCGTTGGCGATGAAGTTAATTTTAGTCAAACTTAAAATGACAAAAATACTACATTTTAAACAGATGGAAAATTTGAATTACCTGAATGTTTCGGGATTGATTACCCTCTCATTAGGACAATAAGTTTACTCTACTTCAGCCCCACTTGAGGGTAGAGCCACTAACAATTACTTATCCTAATTACCAATTGTAAAATATGTACCTATTTACACATCAGATAACAAATCTAATTCTCCTAAAATGATAACTAAATGATTACTAACATTATTAAAAACGTCCTTCGTGGTTCGTGATTTAAAATAGTAGTCCCGTGTGATGGAATATTCAACACAGTCAAGCAAGACATGAGTATATCTAGTGTTTCAAATCGTCGCATGATGACCTCTTCAAATCGGGACTGACAACCCAAGTAGCTGTAACCAATGTAGGGGTTAATTGCATGTAATTTACCTACCTGTGTGACCTACTTCTTATGTATACGATCCCAGATGTAAGATTTAATGAGAGGATATAACCAGAGTATGGAATAGGAAGTGGTGTCACATTTGTTGAGTACTGCCTTGGCAGCAAAATCGGCCAGTGTGTTCCCAGAAATGCTGCTTAACCAACAAAAGACGATGTCGTGTTGGCCAGTAGAAAGATCATTATACAATTCAATAATTTCTAATAAAAGTTGATGTTTACAAGAAAGATTTTTAATAGCCTGAGGGCACGAAAGAGAACCCAAATAAATTATATATTGCTTATATTTGGGGTGTTTGTTGATATATTTTAAGGCTGTTAATGTAGCGTTTGCTTCGGCTGTGAAAACTGAACTATGATCTGGCAATCGAGAAGATACTGTTCTAGATCCAACGACAGTGGCACAAGCCACTGCACCACCATCCTTGGTCCCATTTGTAAATATGGATTTATTGTGTATTATAGTTACTTTATCATTGATTATATGTAATTCATTAGTTACTCGGTTTTTTAAAATATAGTTAAGGTTAGATCGACGTGTGGCCTAACCAACTGCCAAGGAGAAGAAGAAAGCAGAAAGTCAATGCCACCAACGGAAAAGAAAGGTATAATCCTTATCTCTAGAGAACAAGAGAATAAGGAACGAGAAGACGTTTTGTTGAGCAGATCCTCGTTCAGTGGATGAAATGCACAGGTATATGCAGGGTCCGTCTGATTCGTCAGTTTAGTAATATACAGCAAAGATAATTTTATACGGAAGGCTCATCAGCTTAAACATAAATACAGTTAACAGGACAAATCCAAGACAAAGTCTTAAACCTCGGTGATGGATAGAATCAGCGAGCTGACTCTCCAAGAAGTTTAAACATGAAACCGTTCTGTAGTTACTGAACCGTACACTATATTTGGTGATTTGTAATCATCTTTTGTTTTACAAGCCATAATAAGGAGCAGCTATATGTATTATTTATAAATTACCGTTTTCGAATATTCAGTGTCACCCATTTGTCGGTGATCTGTCTCTTATATTCATATTGTTAATAAAGGGTGATGTGACTTAGTGTCACCAATATATCAGCGTGAAAATGAATCAGTGCCACTTTACCTTCGTTATTAGCATCCGTGGTATACTTCACATATAATGCCTACTTGATGATCTCCCGAGGGCAATAAGCACCATCCACGTTGGTCTAATATACTACACAAACGTCGCCATGGAGGATTTTGAATAGGTCGTAGTCTGGAAAAACATTTCTGGATGACATCCAGAATTATGGAATTTGGTGTCTATATTTCTAAAGTTGTATGTATTTTGAGAAGACGTCTCATATGCAAAGATGCAGTATCATCTTCAGCATTTAAGAATGCCCACGCTTCCGCCTATCTCATAAAGATTTATTTTGAGAAATATCAATATTTCGCAAGGCAAATGGTTTCATGATCTAACTGGAGCGACTCAGAGTTGAGGCTAGTTTTTGTGTTATGGAAACCAAACTACTGACTACCCTTGGTCAACAGAAACTCATTATCCCCTCGACTATGGATGCTACATTGTAAACTCACAGTCTGTGGTATACATGTTACATATCTTCTCAAGCGATGACGATCAGTGTGTACATGTCAATCTATCTATCTATCTATCTATCTATCTATCTATCTATCTATCTATCTATCTATCTATCTATATATATATATATATATATATATATATATATATAGCATTTATCACTGCACATTTATGGCACATTTAGTAGTCAAATTGTCAAAATGGAAATACACCTGCCATTTAATGCCAATGATATGCACCTGTACGTCATTCTATCCATGGAAATTGAAGGACAATTCATTGGTGAATTTCAGTCGTTTACTGTCAATGTACCTGTTGCAAATTGCAGCTTCAAGTGAGACATTTTGGCACTTGTTTAAAAGGGTCTGGCTGTAGGCATTTTGGAATCTGGTCAAATTCAGCGGCAGGTTGTTGTGCTAACGGGTCCGTGCATTGTGCACGTTGACCAGAGCCGTAACAATCCGAGATCACAGGCACATTATTAACAGTGCGTTATGTAACAGATTCCTGAGATAGTGCATGAGTGTAGGGATATCCAGGAGCAGTTCGTCCAGCACTCGAACCACGTCACAGGCAGGCGCGTTTGAGGTGGAATAGACATCATGGCTACATGAATCAACGTCAATGATCTCATGTTCTCTACACAGATGAAAGCAGATTCCATTTGTCATTCCATGATGGTTGCCAGTGGAATTATCGTCGCAATGGAGAGCGAATCATCAATGCGGCAGATGGTCGGTTATGGTTTAGGCAGAGGCAACTTCGACTGTATGTACTCAAAAGTATGTGGTTGGGGGGCATTCTTACCAGATCGGGGCGGGATTCTAGCTTCAACGGCAGTACCAATCATTAAAGCCATGCATGGCTTTTGTGGTCGATCCTCTTTACTGCGACGACGACAATACTAGGCCTCATAGGGAACTTGATAGGGAGCATGAGAACATGAAGGTGCACCTTTGTGTTACCTGGACGCGTGAGGAGGGTACACAAGATACTGAATGACAGAGTGCTTCGTTCTTGACATTTTCATTTTATGGGGTTGGGAACATGTAAAGACAATAAAAGGTAATAACGTCGTGCACCATCTCCACTAAGAAATATGCCATGTTGCTATTTCCGCACATGTATACTATATCCGTACTCTATTACTTTCTCTGGAATGAATATTTCTTTGTCGACGTGCCGACTCTTGGTTAGCACTTATTTGTAGGGTTGTCCAAATTTGTGACGGCAATGATGTCCGGTAAGGCTTCCTATTGTGACACATGTTTGAGTGAGTAGTTGACGTGCATTTGCATATGTTAATGATGTTTAGCGAACACCATTCCCTATTCCGTAGTAACCCGTAGTCTGATGAGTATGATATATAAACACTGACACACAGTGATGATATGATCGGAGAGTTAACGGTTTATGGGACGTGTTTATTGACCAGGCATTTGAAATATATCTTTCCCCGGCGGTCGAATCATTTGCACATTGTCTAAAATATGGGTACAATCGACAATCGTAAAAGTCTGGGCTGATGCAAAATGTTATCGCTGTCCCTTGCGACGCTGTATGATATATCCTTACATATATATTAAATGCGTTCCTACGGTTAACGTGTGTCTCTTGAAGTTGAAACCTTTGTCACAATTTTCATCCACGCACATGTACTTTGAACTTGCGAAGTATAATATTGAAGAGATAAAAATGGTCGTCAGCAATTTGAACATGTCTGATCACTCGTTTCCGTCTCTTTGATTTTTGACATTGCTGGTGGGAATTCAAGGGCTCGTCTTCTACCTCGTCCTTTGACAGGGCTATTGTTGATCAGGAAACCGCGTGTCTCATGCCTCTCCTTTCCTCTTTGGATTCCTTATGGATATATTCCATTTGAAGGTTAAACAAAAAGAAGTGTCAAATTGATCACTTGGATAAATGAATTCTTGACAAGCGAGTGTCCATTACGACGATGAAATAAATGTGAGCAGTAATATTGGTCAGATACAAGTATGCAAGCCACAAAAATAAACACATTTGCAACATTAATCCTACTGTTGAATTTGAACATCTCTGCTACATAACAAAATCAACAAGTCTTAAAATACCTTCCTAAATTCTTGAATGCATTTAAAACATGGCTCTTATAACTTACATTACGCTCACCCTCAATACAATACCTTTAGCTAATATCCCTTACTCCACACGTGCGTGTAGTTTGATATAAAACCGTTTTCTGACAGTTTCTGCCATACGAACAGCTCGCTTACATATCAGAGATAACAACATGCCGTGTGCATCACAGTGTGTATGTCATCTGTGTTTTTCTTCACGTATTAAGAGTCTGGAGTTCCTCAAATATTCAAAGCATAAACAAGTATTTTATATAACAAATCGGAACTATCGAATCCTCCAGGAACCCGGGTATCACAAATACATATTTTATACTTCACGTCCATTATCACATCGTGTACACTTTGTACAGTACAATACATGTTTCACACTTCACGTCTATTGTCACATCGTGTACACTTTGTACAGTACAACACATGTTTTACACTTCACGTGTATTATCACATCGTGTACACTTTGTACAGTACAGCACATATTCTAACACGTAGAATACGAAGTCTGTTTGATCCGTAACGTGTGAGGGAATATATTCTATATCTGATTAAGTCAGTGAATATACATACTCCAGATTCATACAATTTCTTAGTTTGAAGTTAGTTAGACATTCCACTTGTACCTGTTTTGTGTGATTACCAGCCGGGTGGTTAATGTAAACCCAGAGGAGGTTCATGCAGGCTGCAAAGGGCCTTGTATTCACCATTGTCCCCAATACGATGATCTAACTTCAATTGCTGACGATCCATAACCAGTTTTATATTGCATTGTTCTGTGTAGTAATATATTATTACATTCTGGGGTTGAGTCCAAATCTGTGAAACTTTAGTTATTCTGCAGTCTAGTCTTTATTACTGAAGTGTATGTCACGATACGGCGGAATTACTGAGGGCGTAATGATGAGCATGTCACGATATTGTTAAAATTCAGCCGAGGTTCTGATAAATATTCTCTAGCTCACTCGTTCACTTGCAAGTGACCTGTTGGGCAGGCGCCCTTTTGAGTTCAAGCCGAGTTGAAACTTTATCTTCCACACTTTGACTAATAACTATTTCACAAAGTGAAAAATGACACAGTCCATAGTTATATGTGACTGTGTTAAAACGCCAGCTCGATACTATTCATGGGATCGGAAGGGCCACATCAAGCAGAGGAATTGACACAGTAACGTGACAGTGCCATCAGCATGGACGTGGACTCTTCAGGTGATGTCAGTTTGAATCTGTTTGATAATGTAATGAGGCACACACGAGGATGCACAACTCATTTTTCTATCTGATCATTACAGTGACAAATAACTGTGACATTTGTGTTTGTGCCATTGCCAGTGACCACGGTCAAACGACGTAAAACATAACTCACTCACTCACTCAGTCTATAGACGCTGGCTCTGTGGATGCCATAACATGCCATGTACAATAAAAAGTCAGACCAGTGTCAGTGCAATAATGACTAACGTAAATTGAAATACAATAATTAGAATATGCATGGAGCTGAAACTACACAGGAAATGTCAATGCCTAACCTCAACAACGTGATTGAACATCGTATCAGAATTAAACAAGAACAAGGTGTTCATGGTAAACCACTATCTAATTAAAATGCATTTATAGTTTTGAATGTATTCTATACTGAGTCAAAAAAGAAACTTCACAAAATGTAATTTTCAAAAATAATGAATAATGTTTTTCCCTAAGTATCCGAAATGGGATCCCAGTCTTTTGACTCTAGAAAAACGCTAGCAAAACCCACTCAAACCCAACCATTCGTCGTTAGTGCCAAATCAGGTTTTGCACGTGCTGTTGATCACGTGAATTTCGCATCGATGATTTCTTCCTTTGCACGTGTTTGCATTGGCCTCAAGAATTGAAAAACTACTTTTAAACCACAGTTCTAACGGTACTTTAAATGCCACGATTGTCAAATGTGCAACGTGAACGTGGTCCACATGTAACATCACGAGCAGAAGACTGTCAAATCGTTATACGTCACCTACGTGACAGATTTCTGCCGCCTACACGAACCAGGGCTGATATGTTTAGAGGTCGACTGTCCTCACAGACTATTCGAAATAGTGAAATTTCTTTTTTGACTCAGTATATTTCATGTACATGGGCACGACATCGGGGTGCACTGGCAACAAATAGTTTACCTACAATCGACTCTGTTCTTGGTCATGTTCTGTTTCCGTATGCGATGCTGACTTTCTTGACCATCTTGTCTGTACCAGTATGGCCGGGAGCAACATGCAACCTTTTGATGTGACTGTTTTAAATATCAGCGCTTGTTTGTTTTCTCCATGGCTCTGGAACAGATTTGTATCGAACTTCTCTAATTCCATATTATATGCGAATGGAACACATATTCTCATTGAATGTTATGCTATAATAGCGTGCTCCTCTTTGATGTAACGCTGGTTTGATTATAGTGATAAATACCTGCTTTAATAATCTTGCTTTGAACACACGTGGTATTTAAACTGATCATTTCTTTTTCCAAATAACCGCATTTAACAGTCGCACGTTGATACTTCAATGAATTTGTACTTTTGGTTTCTTTGTTACATCTAAATCCGTTTACATTTACCTCAGTGAACATCACAGTGCAAGTGATTACTGTTCTTTTCTTTCTCTGTCATTAAAACAGCTATATTGTAAGTAGACAATGAAAAGTAATTTCAGGTAATACGTCTGAAAGATGTATTGATTGATGGGACAATTTGTATAATTACCTAAGAATGTGAGGATATTATTTAGGTATTTTGCCTGAGTGAATAAGACATGATGTGGGCTAAAGCATAATCTGTTTTCGAGTAGGGGAACATTTAAGAGGACATACTCAAAAGTGAGTGAGTGAGTGAGTTAAGTTTAACACCACACTCAGCAATATTCCAGCTCTATGGTCTCGGTGTGTAAATAATCGAGTCTGGACCAGACGATCCAGTGATCATCAACATGAGCATCGATCTGCGCAATTGGAAACCGATGATATGTATCAACCAAGCCTGACCACCCGATCCCGTAAGTCGCCTCTTACGACAAGTATAGTCGCCTTTTATGGCATGCATGGGTTGTTGAAGGCTTATTCCACCTCGAACCATCACGGGTCTACTCAAAACCGTGAGCGACGTGTGCCAGCGGAACGCAGACAAATTCCGTTCAAAACTAATTAATTAGCTTCTCACAGCGAGAGACGCGTATTGGGGGTTATAAAAAGTACCTTTTATTCAGCGAGAGCCGCGTATTAGGGATGATAAAAAGCACCTCCCATTCAGCGAGAGCTGCGTATTGGGGGTTTTAAATTTTAAATTCGTATTGTACCTATTATTCCAATCAATTTGGCAGTAATGATCAAAGATTAGCTTTTCTTACGAGAGAGGTTACTTTCTGTGTACAGGCATGAACACATGTCTGCAAGAAAGGGGATTATGATATGTTATTACAGGAGGTAAGTGTTTGTTACTTGTCATTGGGAGTGAATACTAACATACTATGTTTGCACATTGATTGAATTAACGGTGACAAGGTTACAAAACCTTCTTCTAAATTAAATCATTCATTCATTTTGTGGAGTCCATTGTCAATCTTCTGAAATTCGTTTGCTTTCAAAACAAATATAAGTATGCCCATCTTCATAAATATTTGGGGATATTCAACTGCAAGTGTATACATCACAATAAATCAGTATCGTGTAACTTATTTTAATTCTATAATACATGTACTTGAATTGTGATATTTATTCGTAACAATGTGCGGATTATATTGAAATGTTTGATGTACAAGTAGTGTGCGCAAAATGTATATGCAAATAAATACTATCTCTACTCAATGGTTGGATTGGGTTATCCGGGGTAAAAATAATCGGATTGTAGCGCTTTGAGCGCTTTAAAGAAAAATAAGTTCGTCAAAGTGCTTGCTTGTCCTACATGTACATTTCAGGCATCATTACGATTATGTATGTTCACGATACACAAACGTTTTCATGATAGCTAGAGTTGATAAAACCGAAATCCAGCATATCGATTGGTCAACGATCAAACCAATAGTCAATCTGTATCCAAGCTGTCTAGTGACAGAACGTGCCCTTCAGAAATTTAGCCCAAGCCCCATCATTTCCTCTGTGACAGGTATCTCATGATACGATTGGTCACAGATAAGAAATCAGCCACTCTATTGAACAGTTGAGATACAAAACGTCCTATTCGGGAACTTTGATGACGCCCATCCTATGACCCTTTTTCTAACGTATGTGCAAGGAATAGCATTATACAATATGCATACATGTATGTTCGTGTGATAACGTATATTTTCTGCGTTAAATCTAGATGAACCAAAGTGACAAATTATGAATCTGTTCCATGTAAGTCAAAAATTAGCTTATTCGTACTTACCTTAAAATATTCAGTATATACTAGCAACGTATCAGCGAAAACGCTTCTTCATAGAAGATTAGTAGGCATGTGCGTAAATTCTTCTTTACTGCCATTGGCATAGATGTTTTGAACAATTGAACCTCACACAATGATATGAGAGGGACAATTTGTTTAATTATGTCTCACATACAGAGAATACAAACATGTGTTAAGAAAATACACACGCCACCAAAAGCCTACAAGAGAAAGTGTAATAAAATTACGTAAAACGTTACATATATGACATGTATTCACTCCTGCTTTCTTTCAACATATACCTTTACAACGCAATTAAACGATTAAACAATCAGGACTTGCTCGTATGTTTATGATCAATGCCACAGGATACACACACACGTTTTCTCGAAAATCCGGCTCCGTTGGTATCAATAACTGGATTGTCTGTTCCAGTCTGGTTCGTACACCGCGTCGTACAGTTGTGACATTACATACGCGGCGTCAAACAAACGCATACACATGATATTGTCAGACGTGTAAAATTGATGCTGCTTTTCGCAGAGAATTCTTACGGACGTGGAAAAGTACTATATGTCTTTGAGTGAGTGAGTGAGTTATGCGTTACGCCGCACTCAGCAATATTCCAGCTATATGGCGGCGGTCTGTACATAATCGAGTCTGGACCAGACAATCCAGTGAACAACAACACGAGCATCGATCTGCGCAGTTGGGAACCGATGGCATGTGTCAACCAAGTCAGCGAGTCTGACCACCCGATCCCGTTAGTCACCTCTTACGACAAGCACAGTCGCCCTTTATGGTTACTGAAGGCCTATTCTACCCCAGGACCTTGACGGGTCCTTTGAAACTTGTACTTGTACTACTACTGTAGTACCAACGTATTACCGACAAAGAGTGCTTTTACAGAGACCCACTCGTTATGTTCTACTTGCAGAACTAATGATATTGTGTGTTTGCTCATAAACCCAGCCACGTGTAGGCAGAGGCAAATATGGCACCTGCCTTAACGTTCACCGTTGTTGACGAGCTTGTCAGTAGATATCATTTCCGTTAGGATTTATCCGGTTATCTTATGATAAATAATATATTGTCACAAATGGTTGACATCAGACATGTGGTATAAGCTGGAAATCTCATTTACGTGTCAATTTCGATTCTTAAGGTAATTTCTCAACCTCCGATACCTGGAAGTTTGCTCTCAAACTACAAAATAATCTTACAGACCACCGCTATATTGCTGAGTGCGGCGTAAATCTAAACTCACAAAACAATTTAATTGCAGCGATACATTAACTGTAGTATAGAAATTCTAATCAAAGACTAAGGTCAGCAAACTAGGCTTATATTAACTTTGTTGGTGTGCGAGTAGATTATTTTTACAAAACGTACAGCACTACACTTTATTACAATCATTTTGCACAATCATAAAGTAATGACGGGAAAGTAGTTTTGACACATCTTCAGGGTTGGTCATTCAGTTTGTCGTTTCACGCTGCAATATTCCACCTATATGGCGGCGGTCTGTAAATTAACAAGTCTGGACCAGATAACCCAGTGATCATCATCATGAGCATTAATCTACGCAACTGGGATATGACTGCATGTGTCAACCAAGTCTGCGAGCCTGACCACCGGATCCCGCTAATCGCCTCTAACGACAAGCATAGTTTACTGAAGACCAATTCTAACGCGCATCTTCATAGATTTTCATCTCCAGTGCCCTTGCCCCTTCATCATGCAGACGACACAGCAAATGACACAGTCTTCTCCCAGTTATCATTGTGAGGTGGAACGCACAAAGAATTGAAAATGTGAAAGCTCCCAAAAACTGCAGCCTTCTGCATTACCCTGAGCATCAGAAGGGCGCTCTGCTTGGCTCTCTGCTTGCGTACTCAACAACTGTCAACACATTAGGAGAAACTGAACATAAGCCAACGCGAAACCGAAAACAGTAGAGTCAGATGACGTCGTATTTGAGACAACAGTTCTGACATCTCGGAAAATGGATCCCCCCCATTTCTAATGTTTCTTATAACTCTTGTCAGTCACGTAATTGTCGAAAGGTACATTTGTATAAAGATTTATATGAACTACACGGATTCATCTGATTTATGTAATGGGACCACGTCAGTAATATGATCTATCGAATTTGTGCGTTTGTAAAAGCTGAACATGAACTGACAAGGTACTGGACAATGTATTAATCGATCTTCTTTTTTCTATATTTTGGTTTAAAATCCCACTTGCTTTCGAGTGAAAAATGAAAGATCCTGAGCAGAAACGGGAACGTCGATTGTTTTCGTTTTCAACTAAAGCTGAGATCTGATGTGCACGTCGCTGGATTGACAATCATCTCTGTACCGCCCAGAAGTACACGACACAACTCTAACACTGAGAGTGTGTCCTACAGAATTGGCTCATACTTCCGTGATGAGGCATGATAAGAGGATAGTGAAACAAGTAGATGTGTGCCTATGTGTGTTTTAGTTTTCAACTAAAGCTGAGATCTGATGTGCACGTCGCTGGATTGACAATCATCTCTGTACCGCCCAGAAGTACACGACACAACTCTAACACTGAGAGTGTGTCCTACAGAATTGGCTCATACTTCCGTGATGAGGCATGATAAGAGGATAGTGAAACAAGTAGATGTGTGCCTATGTGTGTTTTAGTTTTCAACTAAAGCTGAGATCTGATGTGCACGTCGCTGGATTGACAATCATCTCTGTACCGCCCAGAAGTACACGACACAACTCTAACACTGAGAGTGTGTCCTACAGAATTGGCTCATACTTCCGTGATGAGGCATGATAAGAGGATAGTGAAACAAGTAGATGTGTGCCTATGTGTGTTTTAGTTTTCAACTAAAGCTGAGATCTGATGTGCACGTCGCTGGATTGACAATCATCTCTGTACCGCCCAGAAGTACACGACACAACTCTAACACTGAGAGTGTGTCCTACAGAATTGGCTCATACTTCCGTGATGAGGCATGATAAGAGGATAGTGAAACAAGTAGATGTGTGCCTATGTGTGTTTTAGTTTTCAACTAAAGCTGAGATCTGATGTGCACGTCGCTGGATTGACAATCATCTCTGTACCGCCCAGAAGTACACGACACAACTCTAACACTGAGAGTGTGTCCTACAGAATTGGCTCATACTTCCGTGATGAGGCATGATAAGAGGATAGTGAAACAAGTAGATGTGTGCCTATGTGTGTTTTAGTTTTCAACTAAAGCTGAGATCTGATGTGCACGTCGCTGGATTGACAATCATCTCTGTACCGCCCAGAAGTACACGACACAACTCTAACACTGAGAGTGTGTCCTACAGAATTGGCTCATACTTCCGTGATGAGGCATGATAAGAGGATAGTGAAACAAGTAGATGTGTGCCTATGTGTGTTTTAGTTTTCAACTAAAGCTGAGATCTGATGTGCACGTCGCTGGATTGACAATCATCTCTGTACCGCCCAGAAGTACACGACACAACTCTAACACTGAGAGTGTGTCCTACAGAATTGGCTCATACTTCCGTGATGAGGCATGATAAGAGGATAGTGAAACAAGTAGATGTGTGCCTATGTGTGTTTTAGTTTTCAACTAAAGCTGAGATCTGATGTGCACGTCGCTGGATTGACAATCATCTCTGTACCGCCCAGAAGTACACGACACAACTCTAACACTGAGAGTGTGTCCTACAGAATTGGCTCATACTTCCGTGATGAGGCATGATAAGAGGATAGTGAAACAAGTAGATGTGTGCCTATGTGTGTTTTAGTTTTCAACTAAAGCTGAGATCTGATGTGCACGTCACTGGATTGACAATCATCTCTGTACCGCCCAGAAGTACACGACACAACTCTAACACTGAGAGTGTGTCCTACAGAATTGGCTCATACTTCCGTGATGAGGCATGATAAGAGGATAGTGAAACAAGTAGATGTGTGCCTATGTGTGTTTTAGTTTTCAACTAAAGCTGAGATCTGATGTGCACGTCGCTGGATTGACAATCATCTCTGTACCGCCCAGAAGTACACGACACAACTCTAACACTGAGAGTGTGTCCTACAGAATTGGCTCATACTTCCGTGATGAGGCATGATAAGAGGATAGTGAAACAAGTAGATGTGTGCCTATGTGTGTTTTAGTTTTCAACTAAAGCTGAGATCTGATGTGCACGTCGCTGGATTGACAATCATCTCTGTACCGCCCAGAAGTACACGACACAACTCTAACACTGAGAGTGTGTCCTACAGAATTGGCTCATACTTCCGTGATGAGGCATGATAAGAGGATAGTGAAACAAGTAGATGTGTGCCTATGTGTGTTTTAGTTTTCAACTAAAGCTGAGATCTGATGTGCACGTCGCTGGATTGACAATCATCTCTGTACCGCCCAGAAGTACACGACACAACTCTAACACTGAGAGTGTGTCCTACAGAATTGGCTCATACTTCCGTGATGAGGCATGATAAGAGGATAGTGAAACAAGTAGATGTGTGCCTATGTGTGTTTTAGTTTTCAACTAAAGCTGAGATCTGATGTGCACGTCGCTGGATTGACAATCATCTCTGTACCGCCCAGAAGTACACGACACAACTCTAACACTGAGAGTGTGTCCTACAGAATTGGCTCATACTTCCGTGATGAGGCATGATAAGAGGATAGTGAAACAAGTAGATGTGTGCCTATGTGTGTTTTAGTTTTCAACTAAAGCTGAGATCTGATGTGCACGTCGCTGGATTGACAATCATCTCTGTACCGCCCAGAAGTACACGACACAACTCTAACACTGAGAGTGTGTCCTACAGAATTGGCTCATACTTCCGTGATGAGGCATGATAAGAGGATAGTGAAACAAGTAGATGTGTGCCTATGTGTGTTTTAGTTTTCAACTAAAGCTGAGATCTGATGTGCACGTCGCTGGATTGACAATCATCTCTGTACCGCCCAGAAGTACACGACACAACTCTAACACTGAGAGTGTGTCCTACAGAATTGGCTCATACTTCCGTGATGAGGCATGATAAGAGGATAGTGAAACAAGTAGATGTGTGCCTATGTGTGTTTTAGTTTTCAACTAAAGCTGAGATCTGATGTGCACGTCGCTGGATTGACAATCATCTCTGTACCGCCCAGAAGTACACGACACAACTCTAACACTGAGAGTGTGTCCTACAGAATTGGCTCATACTTCCGTGATGAGGCATGATAAGAGGATAGTGAAACAAGTAGATGTGTGCCTATGTGTGTTTTAGTTTTCAACTAAAGCTGAGATCTGATGTGCACGTCGCTGGATTGACAATCATCTCTGTACCGCCCAGAAGTACACGACACAACTCTAACACTGAGAGTGTGTCCTACAGAATTGGCTCATACTTCCGTGATGAGGCATGATAAGAGGATAGTGAAACAAGTAGATGTGTGCCTATGTGTGTTTTAGTTTTCAACTAAAGCTGAGATCTGATGTGCACGTCGCTGGATTGACAATCATCTCTGTACCGCCCAGAAGTACACGACACAACTCTAACACTGAGAGTGTGTCCTACAGAATTGGCTCATACTTCCGTGATGAGGCATGATAAGAGGATAGTGAAACAAGTAGATGTGTGCCTATGTGTGTTTTAGTTTTCAACTAAAGCTGAGATCTGATGTGCACGTCGCTGGATTGACAATCATCTCTGTACCGCCCAGAAGTACACGACACAACTCTAACACTGAGAGTGTGTCCTACAGAATTGGCTCATACTTCCGTGATGAGGCATGATAAGAGGATAGTGAAACAAGTAGATGTGTGCCTATGTGTGTTTTAGTTTTCAACTAAAGCTGAGATCTGATGTGCACGTCGCTGGATTGACAATCATCTCTGTACCGCCCAGAAGTACACGACACAACTCTAACACTGAGAGTGTGTCCTACAGAATTGGCTCATACTTCCGTGATGAGGCATGATAAGAGGATAGTGAAACAAGTAGATGTGTGCCTATGTGTGTTTTAGTTTTCAACTAAAGCTGAGATCTGATGTGCACGTCGCTGGATTGACAATCATCTCTGTACCGCCCAGAAGTACACGACACAACTCTAACACTGAGAGTGTGTCCTACAGAATTGGCTCATACTTCCGTGATGAGGCATGATAAGAGGATAGTGAAACAAGTAGATGTGTGCCTATGTGTGTTTTAGTTTTCAACTAAAGCTGAGATCTGATGTGCACGTCGCTGGATTGACAATCATCTCTGTACCGCCCAGAAGTACACGACACAACTCTAACACTGAGAGTGTGTCCTACAGAATTGGCTCATACTTCCGTGATGAGGCATGATAAGAGGATAGTGAAACAAGTAGATGTGTGCCTATGTGTGTTTTAGTTTTCAACTAAAGCTGAGATCTGATGTGCACGTCGCTGGATTGACAATCATCTCTGTACCGCCCAGAAGTACACGACACAACTCTAACACTGAGAGTGTGTCCTACAGAATTGGCTCATACTTCCGTGATGAGGCATGATAAGAGGATAGTGAAACAAGTAGATGTGTGCCTATGTGTGTTTTAGTTTTCAACTAAAGCTGAGATCTGATGTGCACGTCGCTGGATTGACAATCATCTCTGTACCGCCCAGAAGTACACGACACGACAACTCTAACACTGAGAGTGTGTCCTACAGAACTGGCTCATACTTCCGTGATGAGGCATGATAAGAGGATAGTGAAACAAGTAGATGTGTGCCTATGTGTGTTTTAGTTTTCAACTAAAGCTGAGATCTGATGTGCACGTCGCTGGATTGACAATCATCTCTGTACCGCCCAGAAGTACACGACACGACAACTCTAACACTGAGAGTGTGTCCTACAGAACTGGCTCATACTTCCGTGATGAGGCATGATAAGAGGATAGTGAAACAAGTAGATGTGTGCCTATGTGTGTTTTAGTTTTCAACTAAAGCTGAGATCTGATGTGCACGTCGCTGGATTGACAATCATCTCTGTACCGCCCAGAAGTACACGACACAACTCTAACACTGAGAGTGTGTCCTACAGAATTGGCTCATACTTCCGTGATGAGGCATGATAAGAGGATAGTGAAACAAGTAGATGTGTGCCTATGTGTGTTTTAGTTTTCAACTAAAGCTGAGATCTGATGTGCACGTCGCTGGATTGACAATCATCTCTGTACCGCCCAGAAGTACACGACACAACTCTAACACTGAGAGTGTGTCCTACAGAATTGGCTCATACTTCCGTGATGAGGCATGATAAGAGGATAGTGAAACAAGTAGATGTGTGCCTATGTGTGTTTTAGTTTTCAACTAAAGCTGAGATCTGATGTGCACGTCGCTGGATTGACAATCATCTCTGTACCGCCCAGAAGTACACGACACAACTCTAACACTGAGAGTGTGTCCTACAGAATTGGCTCATACTTCCGTGATGAGGCATGATAAGAGGATAGTGAAACAAGTAGATGTGTGCCTATGTGTGTTTTAGTTTTCAACTAAAGCTGAGATCTGATGTGCACGTCGCTGGATTGACAATCATCTCTGTACCGCCCAGAAGTACACGACACAACTCTAACACTGAGAGTGTGTCCTACAGAATTGGCTCATACTTCCGTGATGAGGCATGATAAGAGGATAGTGAAACAAGTAGATGTGTGCCTATGTGTGTTTTAGTTTTCAACTAAAGCTGAGATCTGATGTGCACGTCGCTGGATTGACAATCATCTCTGTACCGCCCAGAAGTACACGACACAACTCTAGCACTGAGAGTGTGTCCTACAGAATTGGCTCATACTTCCGTGATGAGGCATGATAAGAGGATAGTGAAACAAGTAGATGTGTGCCTATGTGTGTTTTAGTTTTCAACTAAAGCTGAGATCTGATGTGCACGTCGCTGGATTGACAATCATCTCTGTACCGCCCAGAAGTACACGACACAACTCTAGCACTGAGAGTGTGTCCTACAGAATTGGCTCATACTTCCGTGATGAGGCATGATAAGAGGATAGTGAAACAAGTAGATGTGTGCCTATGTGTGTTTTAGTTTTCAACTAAAGCTGAGATCTGATGTGCACGTCGCTGGATTGACAATCATCTCTGTACCGCCCAGAAGTACACGACACAACTCTAACACTGAGAGTGTGTCCTACAGAATTGGCTCATACTTCCGTGATGAGGCATGATAAGAGGATAGTGAAACAAGTAGATGTGTGCCTATGTGTGTTTTAGTTTTCAACTAAAGCTGAGATCTGATGTGCACGTCGCTGGATTGACAATCATCTCTGTACCGCCCAGAAGTACACGACACAACTCTAGCACTGAGAGTGTGTCCTACAGAATTGGCTCATACTTCCGTGATGAGGCATGATAAGAGGATAGTGAAACAAGTAGATGTGTGCCTATGTGTGTTTTAGTTTTCAACTAAAGCTGAGATCTGATGTGCACGTCGCTGGATTGACAATCATCTCTGTACCGCCCAGAAGTACACGACACAACTCTAACACTGAGAGTGTGTCCTACAGAATTGGCTCATACTTCCGTGATGAGGCATGATAAGAGGATAGTGAAACAAGTAGATGTGTGCCTATGTGTGTTTTAGTTTTCAACTAAAGCTGAGATCTGATGTGCACGTCGCTGGATTGACAATCATCTCTGTACCGCCCAGAAGTACACGACACAACTCTAACACTGAGAGTGTGTCCTACAGAATTGGCTCATACTTCCGTGATGAGGCATGATAAGAGGATAGTGAAACAAGTAGATGTGTGCCTATGTGTGTTTTAGTTTTCAACTAAAGCTGAGATCTGATGTGCACGTCGCTGGATTGACAATCATCTCTGTACCGCCCAGAAGTACACGACACGACTCTAACACTGAGAGTGTGTCCTACAGAATTGGCTCATACTTCCGTGATGAGGCATGATAAGAGGATAGTGAAACAAGTAGATGTGTGCCTATGTGTGTTTTAGTTTTCAACTAAAGCTGAGATCTGATGTGCACGTCGCTGGATTGACAATCATCTCTGTACCGCCCAGAAGTACACGACACAACTCTAACACTGAGAGTGTGTCCTACAGAATTGGCTCATACTTCCGTGATGAGGCATGATAAGAGGATAGTGAAACAAGTAGATGTGTGCCTATGTGTGTTTTAGTTTTCAACTAAAGCTGAGATCTGATGTGCACGTCGCTGGATTGACAATCATCTCTGTACCGCCCAGAAGTACACGACACGACTCTAACACTGAGAGTGTGTCCTACAGAATTGGCTCATACTTCCGTGATGAGGCATGATAAGAGGATAGTGAAACAAGTAGATGTGTGCCTATGTGTGTTTTAGTTTTCAACTAAAGCTGAGATCTGATGTGCACGTCGCTGGATTGACAATCATCTCTGTACCGCCCAGAAGTACACGACACAACTCTAACACTGAGAGTGTGTCCTACAGAATTGGCTCATACTTCCGTGATGAGGCATGATAAGAGGATAGTGAAACAAGTAGATGTGTGCCTATGTGTGTTTTAGTTTTCAACTAAAGCTGAGATCTGATGTGCACGTCGCTGGATTGACAATCATCTCTGTACCGCCCAGAAGTACACGACACAACTCTAACACTGAGAGTGTGTCCTACAGAATTGGCTCATACTTCCGTGATGAGGCATGATAAGAGGATAGTGAAACAAGTAGATGTGTGCCTATGTGTGTTTTAGTTTTCAACTAAAGCTGAGATCTGATGTGCACGTCGCTGGATTGACAATCATCTCTGTACCGCCCAGAAGTACACGACACAACTCTAACACTGAGAGTGTGTCCTACAGAATTGGCTCATACTTCCGTGATGAGGCATGATAAGAGGATAGTGAAACAAGTAGATGTGTGCCTATGTGTGTTTTAGTTTTCAACTAAAGCTGAGATCTGATGTGCACGTCGCTGGATTGACAATCATCTCTGTACCGCCCAGAAGTACACGACACAACTCTAACACTGAGAGTGTGTCCTACAGAATTGGCTCATACTTCCGTGATGAGGCATGATAAGAGGATAGTGAAACAAGTAGATGTGTGCCTATGTGTGTTTTAGTTTTCAACTAAAGCTGAGATCTGATGTGCACGTCGCTGGATTGACAATCATCTCTGTACCGCCCAGAAGTACACGACACAACTCTAACACTGAGAGTGTGTCCTACAGAATTGGCTCATACTTCCGTGATGAGGCATGATAAGAGGATAGTGAAACAAGTAGATGTGTGCCTATGTGTGTTTTAGTTTTCAACTAAAGCTGAGATCTGATGTGCACGTCGCTGGATTGACAATCATCTCTGTACCGCCCAGAAGTACACGACACAACTCTAACACTGAGAGTGTGTCCTACAGAATTGGCTCATACTTCCGTGATGAGGCATGATAAGAGGATAGTGAAACAAGTAGATGTGTGCCTATGTGTGTTTTAGTTTTCAACTAAAGCTGAGATCTGATGTGCACGTCGCTGGATTGACAATCATCTCTGTACCGCCCAGAAGTACACGACACAACTCTAACACTGAGAGTGTGTCCTACAGAATTGGCTCATACTTCCGTGATGAGGCATGATAAGAGGATAGTGAAACAAGTAGATGTGTGCCTATGTGTGTTTTAGTTTTCAACTAAAGCTGAGATCTGATGTGCACGTCGCTGGATTGACAATCATCTCTGTACCGCCCAGAAGTACACGACACAACTCTAACACTGAGAGTGTGTCCTACAGAATTGGCTCATACTTCCGTGATGAGGCATGATAAGAGGATAGTGAAACAAGTAGATGTGTGCCTATGTGTGTTTTAGTTTTCAACTAAAGCTGAGATCTGATGTGCACGTCGCTGGATTGACAATCATCTCTGTACCGCCCAGAAGTACACGACACAACTCTAACACTGAGAGTGTGTCCTACAGAATTGGCTCATACTTCCGTGATGAGGCATGATAAGAGGATAGTGAAACAAGTAGATGTGTGCCTATGTGTGTTTTAGTTTTCAACTAAAGCTGAGATCTGATGTGCACGTCGCTGGATTGACAATCATCTCTGTACCGCCCAGAAGTACACGACACAACTCTAACACTGAGAGTGTGTCCTACAGAATTGGCTCATACTTCCGTGATGAGGCATGATAAGAGGATAGTGAAACAAGTAGATGTGTGCCTATGTGTGTTTTAGTTTTCAACTAAAGCTGAGATCTGATGTGCACGTCGCTGGATTGACAATCATCTCTGTACCGCCCAGAAGTACACGACACAACTCTAACACTGAGAGTGTGTCCTACAGAATTGGCTCATACTTCCGTGATGAGGCATGATAAGAGGATAGTGAAACAAGTAGATGTGTGCCTATGTGTGTTTTAGTTTTCAACTAAAGCTGAGATCTGATGTGCACGTCGCTGGATTGACAATCATCTCTGTACCGCCCAGAAGTACACGACACAACTCTAACACTGAGAGTGTGTCCTACAGAATTGGCTCATACTTCCGTGATGAGGCATGATAAGAGGATAGTGAAACAAGTAGATGTGTGCCTATGTGTGTTTTAGTTTTCAACTAAAGCTGAGATCTGATGTGCACGTCGCTGGATTGACAATCATCTCTGTACCGCCCAGAAGTACACGACACAACTCTAACACTGAGAGTGTGTCCTACAGAATTGGCTCATACTTCCGTGATGAGGCATGATAAGAGGATAGTGAAACAAGTAGATGTGTGCCTATGTGTCCAAAAACAGGCTCTTGAATGACATCCATGTTAATCCATCACAAGTCATCCTAGTTTGTAAATATAGATAATACAAATAAAAACAACGGTTGCAAAATCTATTGTCTGACATGAGTCTTCAGGACTTTTTGTTTCGACCAGACAATAGTTTACAAAGGAGAATGCAACATGTACACATGTGTTCATGGTGTTGCCATCATTGTGAGCGCCCAGCTCTGCACACAGGAATTTGTTACCCCCCACTTATAGTTAACCCAAGTTTGTCATGAATATGGGCAATCCTATGAGCATTTGCGTACCAATCATTACGCCATATATACTGGACCTTTAAAGTGGACAAATGGACTATCTCCTATATTATGATTCACAGTGGCACACTACATTATGAGCTACAATCTCCGGGGATTATCGCTGCGCAGTACTCAGGCGGATTCGTGGGCTGCATCAGGTTTTCCAGAATGTATCACACGTCAAATATCAGTTTGTCAATACATGTCTGTAATTGTCACTCTTAGTATCTACCTTGGGAAGATGGAAAGGCCGTTGAGCATGTCTACCTGTAAGATGAGGCATTGAATCAAACTAAGCATTCTAACTTAACTTTCATATCGATTAAAATTGCAATAGCGCTAGGCTTTGCTACCTACACGTTTTTTTGTGTGTCTACAATGAAAAGGATAACGTATTACTTACTAAAACCTTGTAAAACATGTACGAAAACAAATTACCACGGTAAAACATTGTATACACACTTCAGTCTGTACAATGTCAATCATACTGACTCTGTTCTGCTGTTTTATAGCCCTTATAGTGCTGGAGGCTTTCAGGTGGTTTATTGCCATTCACATAGAGAATTGCCCGCTAGAATCACCCCTCATCAAAATGACATCAAATCGAAAAGTATGATAAAATCCTGACACCAAACACTGCAATATTTTCACCTCCAACTTTCATGCACCATACACACATTGGTATAATATTACATACGTGCAGTTTACTCTGCGCTTATGTTCAAAGATCACTCTCAATACGAATCCAGCCATTTGGCCATACTCGATCTCAAACTGAATGTTGATTCATTTTGCTGAATTAAGGTTCATTTTGCATCCTCTGAGAAGAATGCTAAGGATTTAAATGCAGCATTGTAAGCGAAAAGAGCTCGATGGTGTAGCCGAGTGGTTAAAGCTTTCGTTCGTCACGATTACAAAACCCGGGTTGGATTTTTTCTTTAGAACAATGTGCGACAATCATTTCATCCGCCGCGATATTGCTGGAAGGTTGCTAAATTCGACGAAACACCACACCATGCACACACAAACGCATAATCAACGATTACTGCCAATGTCCCCAAATGGAATGACAACGAAAACCTCAAAGGTGTCGTCGTTACTCTGGTTTGTACAATGTATGCACGAAATTCAATAAAAATTCTTAAAGCTGTAATTCGAAAATGTATAATCTACAGCAGTGAGTATACATGAGTACATGGAAATCGTTTACATTCACGACATTTCGTGAACCCATGTAACGCTGTATACAATGAAACATTACTGACGTCAAGTGGTTGCTAATACGATTCTGTAGATCCAAAGTAATGTCGACGATTTCGCACTAAAGTTTCTTACAAGATATTAGGTACAAGTATGTATTAATATATTTACTTGGTATATGTATATTTCACCCAGAAGACACACCAACACTCACTTTGATTAAACCAAAACACGATAATTATCTTTACACCACACTCTACCACGTTTCAGCACGTTATTTAGTCAATGAAGACTCTAATGACAAATTGCACCAAAGGAAATGCATGCAAAACCTCGACTGTACAAGTGTGACCATAGCACGGGCATATATTTGTTTCAGCAATATTAAAGCTGACTGATGTGTGGCAGCAATTAGTGTTAGTACTCATGATAAACTTTGACAAAAGGTCTGTATCTCGGTTCAGTTTGCTGAGACCCCTGTGAACTTTGTTATGCTCAACGTCTCCATATACCTTTTAGGATCACCGTGGAAAAACATTGTTGAAAAAGGGGTGAATTTCAGTATCTATGAGATGACTAGTTTCTCATAGAATCGAAATTTCTGTAAATGCAGAGATAAATGTTAAGGTTAAATACAATTAGCCACCAGCCTTACCAGAAATAGTTTAGCCGAATTCGTGACAAAATCATGTTTGCAGAGTTAGCTCAACTAGAAATGATATATTTCATAACTGAACATTTGAGATGACATCAGGGTGTTAACGAAAAGGGTATGCGTATTCGGGTATACCCAGTGATTAGATTGTCAGAAGCAAGAGCTTGGGCTTCTACACGACTCTTGGAACAAGTCACCACGTATGTCAGTCCGATCCTTTGAAATAGTCTTTGTGTCTAAGCATGTGTTGAAACATTGTAAAGTTCACGGTATGGGAATACACTAACGATCATGCTGACAACCTACGTGTGTTATATTGTCAAAACATCACAAGCAAACATCAATGACAATCACAAGCTTCTTTAAAGTGTGTGAGTGAGTTAGCGTCATATCGGTAATAGTCACGAAAACAATACATTTATATCAATATTGAAATCATTAAATTGAGAATGTAAAATTCTGTCATCAAAGGACAGTAAAAGTACTTGGTTATCACAGATATGAACATAAAGCTAGCTTGTAAAACTAAAAGAGTGTAATTAAAGAAGACAATACAATGTAAAACACAGGCTATAGATCACCAAAACCTGAAGGTAGATCAGCATACTAGGGAACATGGGGACTTCCTGCATTGGCCCTAGGTGGATTTACATAGTCCCTTCAGCTGTTAGCAATTTACACACATCTACCCAGAAATTAAAAATACACATATGCTAAGATAAGAAACAGTGGAAAGTTAAATTTACTTCGAATGTTTTGGACTTACGTACAATAATTTTGCAGTACTTTAACACCCCCACGCTTGAACGATTCTTTCATCACAAGGGATACAAAACGGAGGAACTTCGCCTTTCAATAAATATTCATGCGTATATCTCGTTTGGCCAAGGCGACATCGTTTCATAATGACCTCCTCAAATCTGGACTGACAACCCAAGTAGGTGTAACCGAAATAGGGTTTCATTGCATGTAATTTGTTGATACCTACCTTCTTCGGCATCATATCACAGATATAAGGTCTAACGGTGCCTTTATAATCTGAATATGGAATAAGAGGTGGTGTCACAGATTTGCCGAGTGCTGCCTCGGCAGTACAATCGGCCATTGCGTTACCAGAAATGCCAACGTGGCTGGGTAACCAACAAAAGACGATATCGGAATGGCCAGTAGCGAGATCATTATACAATTCAATAATTTCTGTTAAAAGTGGACGTTTATATGATAAGTTTTTAATCGCCTAAAAGAAGTTTTTAATCGACAAGAAAGAAAGTCTTAACAGATATTAAAATTTTGTTTATGTTTAGGGTGTCTTTGGAAATATTTAAGAGCCGTTAATATGGCATTCGCTGATATATTCTTGTTTATACTGTAATTGATTCGTTTCTCTTTTTGTAAATAAATGTACATTGTAGTTAAGGTTTGGCCGACTTGTGGCCTAACCGATTGCCAAAGAGGAGAAGAAAGAAGACGGGAAGGAGATATATTTTCTAGCTCAACGCCGGTAGCAGAAATAAATGATTTAAGTCTGTGTCCTAGAAGCGGAACAAGAGAAGTTTTCTTGTTGTGTAAATCCTCTTAAAGGGGATTGAAGACACAGTTATAGGCGGGGTTAGATTCATTAGAGTAAAATTTTGTAAAATACACGTTTTATACCTCTGCAAGCAGTGTAGGTTAACTGAGACAGTTGTGTGTTATTATAATAATTATGCTTCCTGTTCTTCGTGTTAAGGAATAATAAGATTGTTTGTGTGTCAGAAAGCACACGTAAATATTTTCTAGTGATTGTCGACAGGTTTCATTTCCTGACGACTTTGACAAGCAAACGATGGCCCTGGCTATAAATGATTTATTGTCTTTGCCTGCTCTGGTAAAATATACATAATAACGTTCAAAGTGATAGTTAACTGAATTTCATTTAATAAATCAAATAACCAATGTTTTCACGAAGTGTGGACGTTAGCGAAAGATCAGGTTGTTTATGTTGACATGTCTTGCTCATAATTCTCTCTGATGTTTAGTATATCGAACAGGCTTAATGAGGCAACAGTAGAAGAGGTACGGTCATTGGTTCTCATCTGACAGAAACCTACTAGTTACATACTGCAAGCAAACCTGCGTAGCAACATCTTTGCTAACTTGTACAAAGTTATAGTGTTTGATCTCCCATGACTATCGATCCGACACTTGTGACAAGGCAGTTTTATTTCCCATTATGCAAATGCCCCAAAGTCTGTGTCCTAAACATGTTGATTACCTTCTGCTGGGCCATTGTCGCGCCCTGTCCAACAGAAAATATAATTTACGTCTTGAAGAACCACGCAATGAGTTTAGCCTGCGGTCCTGCTGCTATTATACCTCTATTGCAACCAGCAATCTACATCAATATCCGAGACAAACTCCTTTCCCAGACCTTTAGCGCATGAGCTGCACGGAAAAGGCGAGCACATTGTCCTAAGATTATTTTGCCCAAGATGTTGAGTCGTGCAGCAGAAAGAAAGCAATCTTTGATAACTTATTTACGCATATGAAACTCAATGAAAGCCTTGAGGGATTCTGAGCCAAAATTGAGGTTTTGCCCGTTGCCAAAGAATTTGTCCTTTTCAGATTTTAAGCTATAGAATTGTTATCAAATGAAAGAGTTGGTTTCTCGGAAGAAGACCATTTGAGTCGAGTGGGTTCAAGTGTGGACGTGAGTGTGCGGGAGATTGATTGCAAGCGATGGATGGATACATCTGTGTCTCTTGCTTAGGCTGAAGATTAGAAATGAAATATGCAGAATAAAAAAATAATCCCATGCGTCAAAGAAATGAAACAATATGTCGTGTATTATATTATCCAAGAAGCTCTTATTAAGGTCCGATAATACAAGATATTTCGATATATATTTGAACTAACCACTGGACAGGTTTCCACTATCGAGCCACTTAATTACCTGGATCACAGACATGGGGCCCCAGTCGATTAATAGGGTATCATCGGTGGTTCGAATTCGAATCCCGGTTTGCTCGGTTCTGAATGCATCAAAATCAATCTAAATTGCTAGCATGAAACCTGCCGACTTCCTTACGTTTATATGACGGACCTTTCAACAAACACACGTATTCATATATTTCATGGAATGAACTGCATACCACAACATTTAGACGAACAGCTGATATCACTATTTGACACTGATTCATGAACACATGCTCATGAAATCTGAGTCAGTTGTGCAACTGTATGAAGCTACCAGAGTCAGGAAACAAAGTCCCAGTACTTGATCTCTGAACCTTCCATTAGTCTTTTTTTCAAAGCTCACAGATCCCTGCTCATTTTAATTTCTTTAATGTCACAGCGAAATCACTAGCTCAGATGTCTTCAGACTTCGTTAATTTACCCTTATAACACCAAGAAATGCCCATAAGAGTATTTCATTATTTCGCAGTTGTTTCTTTGAGACTCATAACATCAACAAAGTCTCGCATCAAACGGCTGTTAGGCAGTGTCTGGTCACTGATGATTACTGTTTCATTTATACAGTTGAATTAAATTTTAATGATATTGAATGCATGCATAAGTATACTGGGAATAGGACATTGAAGATTCACAGCTGATGCATTTGGTTTTTTCTTCCCATAACTGTTGTTTACTGACTCCTGCTTGCCAATTTTCTCATTAGGTTACAGTGACAGTTGTAGGGATAGAAAAAAATGAATAGACAAAGTGATGCAAAGCATGAGTTATATGTTTAAGATTATATTTTAGTCACACTGGTGGTGTACATTTCTGTGTTCGTGTCCCTTTAAGTGTGCCGTAGTCGATTCTAAAGTGGCACCGAAGCGTGCTTGCGTTACTTAAGCTGGGGATCAGATAGTAAATAAAGGGATATAATAAGCAGATTTAGCTGTCAATTAACGTTAGGGTGTTAATATAGGGTTCACGAGTTGATTAAGACAACCGCCTATTGTAAGGCTTCATATGTCAGCATCAGTGCGCTCTGGTACGGACCCTGACGCCGGGGGCGTGTTTGTTTCATGTTTACAGCTGATCGAGGCAGTTGTTTTACAGGAGTTACGATACTGCGGGAACTAGTATTACCTGAAATTTATAGCTGTCGGTTACTCTGCCAGAGTCATCATTCTCCAGGCATCTGCTACTTATGTATCAAGCAGCATCGTCAACGTGCAGGAGGGAATACTCGTTCCCTTGGTTTTCCCTCACAGACTAAATACTCCTGAAGCACCTCACCACTTGTTTCATGTCTCTAAACGTGTGCTTCTGAACGGGTGTAAATGAGGAACACACCTTGAATGTGGGTTGCACGCGGGATGAAATACTGGGATGAAATCTCTGGTGAGGCAGGACTCATATATATTGTTGTTAATCTATTGACTGAGTTAGTAGGAGGGTAACTTCGGGATTACGAGGTACATGGCGCCCGTCTGTTGAAAGAAATCTTTGAGGTATACTCAACGCAGATCATTATCGCAGCATACAGGGACAGATTATCACGACATCGGACCAGCGGAAATAACTGGCACTCAGAAACAAACAAAGCGTCTCGAACCTGTCTCGGTTCTCCCAGGGCATGTATTGGTCAGCGTGTGGTCATTACTTGTATTGATACAGAGGTCAGAGCTCCTCGGTTGTGTACAGCCCCGTCTCCTCTTCCACATACGGGAGACGGGAGGGACAGATTAATTATGGTTTTAATGACATTGGCAGCGAGAGTACTGTTAGGACCCACATATATACAGCACTTCAATTATGTTTCTGATCGTAACTGGTCTCCGGGTCCCCACGAACATTCCGACTGTCTATCCGACATTTGCTAAGTGTTATCAGTGATAACCTCCATTGCCCTTTGGGTTACTGGCCAGACTGACATTCCAAATCTCCTTATAGAATTTACGTATATTGAAAACCTATAATAAATATGACACTTTGTTTTCATCCTTGGAAACATGATACACTATATTAACGTTACATATACTAAAACCAGGAATTTCCTTGTAGCACATGTAATATTTGGAATAACACTCCCTAAGTAAGATTAAAAAAATCTTGTTTCTGAAAACCGCTAGACCCCCAAAAAGTCGACTCGATTTTACTTTTACACTAGAGACTGAAAACTGAAATAAATGAACGCTGCTTACATCGTTTGTTAATCACACTGTGAACGAATGTACGATATAGTTACATAAAATACGTTGGTCTTTTTATTCTGCTAGTTATAATTATATCATTGAATTTTCTGTCCCTTTTCACAGCAATGTGATTGGCAAGATTCAGGAAAAGCATGATAAATATGCGGACCTCGCCATTGAAATGTCTCGCTTGCATCCCAAGTACACTGTCGTCAGGCTCCCCATTGCTCTCGGGTCCCTTGGTTGGGTACATCCTGATCTCTTGGGGCAGATCAGGCGAGTGCCCGGGTTCTCTACCGGGAGCACAGCCCTTCTGACAATCTAAGTAATGAAGACGATTGCAGTGTTGGGGAGCCTTCATATTCACCAAGTTCTTGGTGAGTTCCGACTAGGCAGTGTTTCCTGGGAGAAGTTCCATTGGCTGGCATTCGTTTAGGGAGGCCAAGGACCCTGAGCAGATGAGCTTTACCAGTCTGACTGTGCCAGGATCAGACTGGTAAAGCTCATCTGCTGCGTTCTATCCTAATCTGTAAAATATAATAAACGCATGCTTATAATGTGCCCGTTCCACACACAGAGACATGCTCAAAGCGCTACAGAATATTTACAATGGAGTATTTGCAGTAAATAATTAGTAGTATGCTGCGATAAAATGCGTTTTCTAGTTAAGGTCAATGCAGTGGATAGTAGTTGTTCCAGGTGGTAACTGTCCAGCAGGGCATTTGTCCAGGTGGTAATTGTCCTAAACACGCTTGAGAAGCTATAAGCCAAGACAGTGACAAGAGATAGCTTTCCATTTCGTGATATCATGGGAAACATCAATAATACGCTCAAAGATGAATCGTCCAGATGTCCGGACAAAAGAATCTTGGATATAGTGAGTGAGTGACTTTTAGTTTTAAGCCGCACTCAGCAATATTTCAGCTATATGGTCTGTAAATAATCGACTCTGGACCAGACAATCGAGTGATCAACAACATGAGCATCGATCTGCGTAATTGGGAACCGATGACATGTGTCAACCAAGTCAGCGAGCATGACCACCCGATCCCGTTAGTCGCCTCTTACGACAAGCATAGTCGCCTTTAATGGCAAGCGTGGGTTGCTGAAGGCATATTCTACCCCGGGACCTTCACGGGTCATCTTGGAAATAGAGTAATTTATACTTTGTGTTTACACTTGCCAAATGCGGCCTAAAACCAGGTTCATTCTGACATCTAAATTAGTATTCAGTGTGCTTGTGAATGCTCGAAACGTTCTTCCCTTTCGAATTCATAGTATCAACCAAGAAGGAGCCACAGAGGTCACTCTCCGAATTCGTCATTGAAATATTGGACATGACAATGGGAGAAAACATAATCACCTCTTTCTAGGGCGCATCTTTGTAAGTAAGAAGGGACATTGGAAACATGAAACTGTGTTCATTTATAAGGATAGTGTATTGACAAAATCAATAAAGAAAAACTGAAAATACATTTTTACTGTTAAGCTTTAACTATCTGCAAAATGTGCTTAATTACAAAGCTGTAATACTTTGAATAATACAGAAAATATTTATACATTCTGAAGATACACAAGGTACCAAGCTTGTATAGGTCTTTATTCAAGACGCTGCGAAAACAATGTAACTTGTGAGCGAGTGAACTACATTCAACGCCAGGAGAAGATATCACCACAACCCATAACTTGTATCATTGATCTCAGACATTCGGTGTGAGAAGACATCATTTTATCAAAGTGGTTAGTCAGTTCATCAAAGATAAAATCTAGATGTGGATTTGATTCCTCAAGAATCTGTTCTAAGTAGCAAAAAGCGTTCGTTCGTGAGGGGTTTCATGTCAGGGACAAAAAGTCAACAAGGCAAAAGGCAATTCGTCCGCGATACTAGACCGAAGTTGTGAAATGGCAGCGTATTTTTCAAAAGGCTGCCCATCATAAAAAGTCAGGAAATAGTCATGAAAAAAAGTAGGGTAGATAAAGACGCAACCCTTTACCATGATGTGAAGACTGCCCATCATGAAAAGTGGAGTAGATAAAGACGCAACCCTATACCATGATGTGAAGACTGCCCATCATGAAAAGTGGAGTAGATAAAGACGCAACCCTATACCATGATGTGAAGGCTGCCCATCATGAAAAGTGGAGTAGATAAAGACGCAACCCTATACCATGATGTGAAGACTGCCCATCATGAAAAGTGGAGTAGATAAAGACGCAACCCTATACCATGATGTGAAGACTGCCCATCATGAAAAGTGGAGTAGATAAAGACGCAACCCTATACCATGATGTGAAGACTGCCCATCATGAAAAGTGGAGTAGATAAAGACGCAACCCTATACCATGATGTGAAGGCTGCCCATCATGAAAAGTGGAGTAGATAAAGACGCAACCCTATACCATGATGTGAAGGCTGCCCATCATGAAAAGTGGAGTAGATAAAGACGCAACCCTATACCATGATGTGAAGACTGCCCATCATGAAAAGTGGAGTAGATAAAGACGCAACCCTATACCATGATGTGAAGACTGCCCATCATGAAAAGTGGAGTAGATAAAGACGCAACCCTATACCATGATGTGAAGGCTGCCCATCATGAAAAGTGGAGTAGATAAAGACGCAACCCTATACCATGATGTGAAGGCTGCCCATCATGAAAAGTGGAGTAGATAAAGACGCAACCCTATACCATGCTGTGAAGGCTGCCCATCATGAAAAGTGGAGTAGATAAAGACGCAACCCTTTACCATGATGTGAAGGCTGCCCATCATGAAAAGTGGAGTAGATAAAGACGCAACCCTATACCATGATGTGAAGACTGTCCATCATGAAAAGCTGTGAAATCATCATGGGTTAAAAATAGAATAGACAAAGACGCAACCTTATACCATGACATGGCAAGGTAGATCATCTCAAACCTATGGTGACAATTTAACAATACAGGGGGTGTTAATGTCAGCCCCATATCAGGTCGCCCAACAGTTACAATCGACGTCCAGGATCGCTACATCCGGTTAAGACATCTTCGTATAAGCATCACGGCCATATCATCAACGCCAACCCGCCGAATCCCTGGACAGAATATATTCAATGTTTGCACCACACTGCCTTTGAACTTGTCCTGCTGCTCCATTTTGTGCAGCGTCTGTAATGCCTTTGTGGACCTTACTAATAATGTGTAACCTCGGACGCTGTTAGAATACAATACTGTAAGTCAAACAGCCGTGGTATATTATTTGTTGCTTTCACACTTAGCTCTTCTGAATTCCGGTAGACTGCATTGGTTTCAACCTGGAAATCACAACAAAACAGGCTGTGCTAGATACGAAACGGGACTCGATCAAATCGTCCACGACATGTAATTGACAGGTTCCGAAAGCAATTTATCTTGCTCGACTGTGTCACAACATCGCCTTCTAACTCGATAATACGCAGTGGTGGGGGAGCCTAGTGGTGAAAGCGTTTATCCTTCACGACGAAGACCCTGGTTCGATTCTCTTCATGGTTACAGTTTATTTCTGGTGTTGCCCGACGTGAAATTGCTGGAATACTGCTAAGTATGGCGTAAAACCATACTCATCCACTCATTTGACCTCAATAATGCACTAATTCCCTCTTATAAGTGATGTTGCTTATACTTTAACAATTTTTTCGATGGACAATTTTTTAAAACTATGACCTGATCGAAATAAGAAGTGAAGGCATTTTAACCTTGTAAAAGGAATTTGCACAACTTCATATTATCCGTTCTTAAATGTCCGAACTGTTCAAGCCTGCAGACGTTTCGTATGTCTTTTAGTGTCAAGGAAACTTTGAAAGGGTCCAACACCTCTCTCGTTAACAAAGCCATCACACCTACAGCCATTAATACCTGTCAATATCATGCACAAACGTCCGTCCCATATGTACTGCTGCTAATGTCTTCACTATTTTGTTTCTGTGGTCGTCATGTATTTAACCGATGAATCAACCATGTAGCATAGGCATGTAATCATATAGAAGGGATCCTCCAGTAGTTAATATGGTGGACTTTTCATTATCCGTAGTTTACACACGTCTGGACCTTTAATTATGTATGTCTGACAAATTCTGAAGAAGCCGAAAACTCATCAGTGCTACTACAGCTACTACCGAGAGGTCGGTCGTATACCCGTAGGCACAATACACTGAGATACCAATCAGTTTATGTAACATGTTAGCTCCTGTTAGACTATTTACATTGGCTGTCAGTGAGACAATTGAACCACCTTCGCTATGTCAGAGCTGTACGACTGACGCTGACCAGGGTGGAACAGAAATATCTGGAACCTTTAAAACTGCTACATTTCAGTGCACTTTATATTGACCTGTTTTGTCGTGTCAAGCGTCGGACTTTACAGTTCCATTTGGATATACACCTACGTACTATTGTTACTTGTATTACTGAAGAAAATCGATATAGGTGACTTGTCAAGTTCTGGGTAAAATCTTCTTACTGAGTAAGTTTGATTACATTTATGTTACATTTATATATCATTGAAAACAACAAGAACAACGGCAACAACGGCAACAACTCCCCCAAAAATGAGCCAGGGCGATTGAGAAAAGGATTGGATCTAGACGAGTTGTTTGTAATAACTGATAAATGTGTATCTTTGCATTTGAGGATACGACTGAAACATTGCAAGTTTGGAATCATCCCTGACACAAAGACCATGCATCATCTGATAATGACAATCCATACATCTTGTTAAATCACAGTTTAAAATGGTTTAAAGCAAAATGCCCTCTGGATGGTGGTTGAGATCTTTCAAGTGATGATTGTCGTTCTATCGGCGCACACAAATTTACAATGTTTTAATAACTTTTTCTGTCAAAGAGATGACAGTCATTTGGAAGTCGGATAATTCCTTTACGCTACCAGTTACTGTCCCACCACTCTAGCAGCGGGTCAATTGATACAGCGAGAAACTCTATCTGATGTTGGCCAAATGGCCAAGGCCCTCATCATCTCTTCTGGAATAGAATCAGTTTGATGTTTCTTGAGCAGCACTGACACAGCTACCCTAAAACCTAGCCCTGACACAACTTGTACTTTCTGAAGATGAAACGGATTATGAACAGTTAATGGGTATTGCTGGAGGCTAGATTGGTGTTAGCCTCTCACCTGTGCGTTTGTCTTTACAATATTTCAAGGTTTGGATGGTGGCTCGTTTACCACAGTCAAAGAATGTTGCCCTTCTGTTCAGTTGGCCATCCATTGTGAAACTCACCGTATGTGTCAGGAGCTTTTGCCTTTTAATTCACTTGACCCGAATCAGTTTATGCTTTAAAAGGTCGCACTAAAGGCGGGAGAGATTCCCAAACTGTAGTTAGTATATTAGTTCATGATTTCGAAGGTTGAATGTGGATATAAATGGAAGAACATTTTCATATTTCAACTTTTAGAAGTTCACTTGTGTTCCGTCGTTCAACTATACCGTCTTTAACGATTTGTCGCGGGTAGTTTCTTTCTTAAAGTACATCCTACAGTTCATGTAGGCCGAAGTCTTGGACTTACGTACAATACTTTTGCAGTACTTTAACGCTTGATTGATTCTTTCATCACAGGGGTTACAAGACAGAGGATCTTCTAAGAGGAGTACTAAGAGCGAGATTCCACCTGTTGATATCGCGAGACCACACTCTCTTTGGAGAGCTAGATAGGCAAAATGTCCGTATAGTTCATGACAACCCCTGATGACAGCAGCAACGAATCGAAACAATTAAACGCTGCTCAACATATTGTAGAATGGTACGCCACTGATGCTGCTGTGTCGTAAGAAGCGCAGAAGTGTCTGTTGTCTGTGCACAAACGCTGATCCTGTGCATCCAGTAAATCATTCAGTTTCATTTCGGTCAAATCAGGCAGCCCAAGGTAATGTGACACGCAACACGTAAAACACAAAGAGAGTGCTACGGATATAGAAGTTTGTTAATAAAAATACAAGAAATGGTTTGGTGTAGCTTCTAACACCAACTCGAAAGGCAAGCCCCCCACGCCAACATCCACTCATCATTAGATCGCCCTATAAAGGTTCAACCAGCCATCAGATCAGCCGACTCTTGAAACACCAAGCCAACATTGACGCTGTGTTCCAGGATGACATGCAGAACATTCTGAACGCAAATGACAGACCAACCCCAACCACAGGAGACCCCTCGGGCACAGTTTACCACATAAAGCGTGAAACTGTGCTCTTGACAAAATTGTCTATTCGTAACAGTTATGTTTAATGCATGTCATCGTTCGTTAAAAAGGCCCTTGGTGGGCCAGTAATCACTGCGCCTACCTCGCTTATAGGTGTAAGGTGTTCGTCTCAGCCCGACTAACATCGGTACAGCTTGGTTTCTTGATAGTCATTAGGGTTTCATTAGGGACGTTGCTGTCCTTGCATTTCATTCAATTTCAGGCAAAATGTGGAACAGGTGCCCGATATTAGGTCATTTGCTACACTGAAAGGTCTAGATGCAATCATGCACCTATTCGTTTTAGCTCCAATTCGTTCCTGTTTTTCTTATCAAACACTTGTGGGTCCTGTTACATAGTAATCAACGTTTTACTTGTGCAGTTGATGAAGAACATGTTATTGTCTTAGGACGCCAATCATGGGTACAACCTGAATTTGTCACTTTCTATTTTATGCAGAACATAGGAACGATTGCCCTTCTCATACACTAAGATGCCATGTGCAGATACCAGGAGTACAAGATTTAGTTTTACGTTTGGAAGTACACTGATGTGGATTCAACAGGTATATGTTGAAAATTCTGGAGGGCTTTGAAAATTCGTATTGTCAGGGTCGCGCTTTCTAATGTATTAGAGAATATCTCCCTTATAGTAATCACCAGTAGGACAATATGAAATACACCATTCTCTGTGTAACAGATGATCTGTTGAAACTCACGAGTGCGAATGACCCACTTTAATGATGAGTGAGTGAGTTAAAATTTAACGTCACATCGGCAATATTGCAGCCATATCGTGACGAGAACAGTTTGTATCAATATTCACCCCGTTAAATGTATCAGATAAAAACCTGTCATTAAAGGACAGTAAAACTACTAGAATATCACAGCTCGTAATTTAAAACTAGTACGCTATCATAAAATATACCTCAATACAACAGTACAATCTAAGAACGGGCTATAGATCACTAGCTACTGAAGGTTGATCTTACGGTACCTTTGCTACCTACATGGACTCTAGCTGGATTTACATCATCCCTCCGGCCGCCAGCGATTGGAGTCAAATTTAGCCATGAATAAAATCACAAAGATCCTGGTAAGCTTGAAATTTACTTCGAGAGTTTGGGGACTTACGTACCCTCTCAGGAGGACAATACTTTTAAAATACTTAAACCGCCTTTGAGGGTACAGCCAATAACAATCAAAGTATTCTAACCTACCAATTTTAAAATTTTATCTATTTACATAACATTTATCAAAATTCGTTTAATAAATCTATCTCCTTTAAAAATTCAATGATTAAATTATGATTAACATTATTAAAAAGATCCTTCAATGTTTTGAAAGTAAAATATTTATCCCTTATGATAGAGAATTCAACACAGTCAAGCAGGACATGCTTGACCGTGGTTCTCTCATCACAAGGGATACAGAACGGAGGATCCTCACCTTTCAATAGGTATGCATGAGTATATCTCGTGTGGCCAATGCGACATCGTCGTTCAATGACCTCTTTAAATCTGGACTGACAACCCAAGTAGGTGTAACCAATATAGGGTTTTATTGCATGTAGTTTATTGATATATACTTGGGTGTCCCACTTTTTCTGCATCAGATCACGGATGTAAGTTCTAAAGCTACGTTTGTAATCAGAGTATGGAATAAGAAATGGTGTCACAAATTTGTTGAGTGCTGCTTAGGCAGCAAGATGAGCCATTGTGTTCCCAGAAATGCCGACGTGGTTTGGTAACCAACAAAAGACGATGTCGTGTATGCCAGTAGCAAGATCATTATATAATTCAATGATTTCTATTAAAAGTGGATGTCTGCAAGAAATATTTTTAATAGAATGTGGGCAAGAAAGAGAGTCTGAAAAGATTGCATACTGCTTATATTTAGGGTGATTTTGGATATATTGAAGTGCCGTTAATATGGCTTTGGCTTCAGCTGTAAAAATAGAGCTGTTGTCTGGTATTCTAGACGATATTGTCCTGGATCCAATGATAATATGCTTGTTTATAGTGTAATTCATTAGTATCTGATTTCTTAAATGTACTTAATGTTAGGTCAACTTATGGCCTGACCATTTGCCAAAGAGGACAAAAAAGAATTCGGGAACGAGCTATGTTTTCTAGCTTAATGCCAGCAGAAGTAATAAATGGCTTAATTCTGAGTCCAAGAGGCGGAACAAGAGAAGACTTTTTGTTATACAAATCCTCAAAGAAAGGATTAAAGACACAATTATATGTAGGGTTAGATTCATTAGAGTATACTTTTGTAGTATATTTTGAAGCTAATTTTATACGGCGCTGTGTAAGAGATGATTCGTTTGCCTCGACGCAGAGACTGTCAACAGGAGAAGTTCTAAAAGATCCAGGACAAAGTCTTAGACGTGGTGGTGGACAGAATCAAGACATTTAAGGCTGATTCACAGGCTCCACCATAAACGAGGGAGCCACAATCAAGTTTAGATCGCACAAGTGATCTATATAATTGAAGGAGGGTACCTTGATCCCCTCCCCACTTTGAATTAGAAACAACCTTTAACAAATCAAGAACTTTCAGGCTTTTGGCTTTAAGGGATTTAATATGAGGCAAAAATGTCAAGTCGGAATCAAAAATAAGAACCAGGAACTTGGCCTCCTTTACCATTTTAATAGGTGCACCATTTAAAATTAATTCAGGGTCTTTATGTGGCTTGTATTTACGGTAAAAATGTATGCAATTAGTTTTGGATTTAGAAAATATAAAGCCGTTTTCAAGACACTATTTATTTTGTTTAGACACCACTGAAGTTGCCGTTCAACAGTATGCATATTCCTACCGCGACAAGAAATATTAAAATCATCCACAAATAATGATCCGTCAAGTGAATCGTTTAAAATCGTAGATAGACTGTTGATCTTAATGCTAAACAATGTGACAGATAAAATACTTCCTTGTGGAACACCCTGATCTTCATTATAATGGTCAGACGGGGTTTAACCCACTCGGACTTGAAATTGCCTGTCTGATAAAAACTGTGACACAAAAAGAGGCAAACGACCCCTCAAACAAAAATCATGTAAACCCTCCAAAATGCAGTGCTTCCAGGTGGTATCATACGCTTTCTCGATATCAAAGAATATTGATCCGGCATGTTGTTTATTTACTACTGCATTTTGAACAAATGATTCTAAACGTACCAAATAATCAATGCTACTGCGATTTTTCCTGAAACCACATTGAATATTTGCTGTAAGGTTATTGGTTTCAAGACACCAGGTTAATCGATTGTTTACCATTCGTTCCATGGTTTTACAGACACAACTCGTTAGAGAGATTGGTCTGTAATTAGATGGATCAGTATGATCCCAGCCAGTTTTTGGAATGGGGACTACAGTGGCATTATGCCACGAAATCGGGAAATTGCCTGAAGTCCATATTTGCTAAAACAATATTTAGAAGTGTTTCCAGACACGATTTAGGTAAATGCTTTAAGAGCTGATAGTGATTATTATCAGCTCCTTTTCACTTTGTCAAAATTATGAACCGTAGGATGTCGGCGAAAATATTTTTCAGCTTTCTTTCTACTTTTTCTGGCCTGTTTACATTCATTAGAAAACCATGAGGATTTGCAGAGGATTTAGGAATTGTTTTTTTTTTTGCAATTTCATTCAAAAGAGAGGAAAACAGGTGTATTGGATCTGATGCATTATTAAAGTTGTCAGGTCGTATGTTTTCTACACACATTGTTTCAAATAAGGACCAGCTGGCCCTGGAGAAATTTAACCGTGATGAAGGTAGCTCATCATCCAATTTGACAGCTTTCAGGACAGTAGGAAAGTGATCGCTTCCACAAAGGTCGTCATGGACAGACTATTCAAACTCGTTAAAAACTTCCGCATCTGCGAGGGACAGATCAAGTGAAGAGTACGTTCCTGTAGCAGGGTGCAAATATGTGCTTGATTCATCATTAATTACACGTAGATTATTGTCAGAAACAAAATTTTCAATTACCTTACCTTTATTGCTCGTACTTGTTCTGTCCCGAAAAGGGTTGCGTCCGTTCAAATCGCCCATGATGATACAAGGCTTAGATAGCTGATCATATAGATTCGGGAGATAAGATTGTTGAAGAGCATATGAAGGTGGGATGGTACAGTGAGCACAAGGTAAATGCAATGTGCAAGGTAATGCGGTATTTAGTATTTAGTTGAACGTCACTATGAAGGACATTATTTCTGACTAATATAGAAGCACCCCCTGTTGCTTTGTCACCTGGAGGAGAAAATGAGTGGTGACATGTGTACTGGCATAAATCAAATGTATCAGTACATTTAAGATACGCCTCTTGTAGGCATAATGTTGAAGGTTTCAAGTCTTGTGCTATCAACTGTACCTCGTTAAAATTATTTCTAAGTCCTCTGCAGTTCCATTGAATTATTTGATGAATGATTCATGGTAGATCAATTGGTCATCGTCCCCGTGAACGTGACGACGAAGCACTCCTCGCAGAACTCTGTGATTATGGAGTAACTTCCATGTCCAGAGCACTATTAAAGTTCGAGACAGGCACCTCTGAGTGGCGGTTTTGTATTGAACTTTCTCTTCTCTTTCTTTTCTTTTGCAAGATGCGACGCGGATGATTGCTCAGAGACGGGTACTGGTTGTGTCTGACTCTTTGCGCATGACGTTACGGCTGGCGTGGAAGCTGATGTCGTCGTGAGGTCAAGCTCAATGACTGGAGCACTTGACAGGGGTTGAACAGATTGGACCCATGTCAGATCAGTCTGACATGACACAGATATGTACGTGGAGGTGGACAATATGCACAATACAGCACAATATGTACGTGAAGGTGGAGTATCCGATTGAGAGTTTATGAGTTTTCTCCAAATGTGATATTTTTTTCGCACTTTAATCTAAGAATTCTCGATTCAGTTTGCCAAACAGGACAGAGTTTAGAGGATGCCATATCCTGGCCATCACAACTGATACATGTTATGACCTGTTGGCAGTCTGGATTCTCATGGTTGTAACCACAACGTTGACAAACGAAAAAACGCGTACAGGTCTAAGAATCATGGTATTCAAAACACCGAAGTGGATTGGGGACATACACTTCCACTCCGATGTTTACATACCCAGCTCTGACAGATTCTGGCAATTTAGATAGAGCAAAAGAGAACAGATATATATTTGTTGGTTCAACAGTTGAATCCTGATTCTTTCTCATGAAACGTTTCACAGAAGAAACTCCTTGATTTTTTACCTCCATTGCAATTTCTTGTTCTGACATGTCAGACAAGGATCGGGTCCTGTCCCGAACAATGCCTCTACCAGAGTTAATTGTCCGGTGTTCCGAAGCAACAACGTCAACATTGGCAAATTTATGGATTGGCAACAGATTTATGGACTGTTGCTTCTTCACACATTCTACGAGAAGGGTACCAGAACGAAGTCGTGTGACATTTTTAACTTCACCACAACAACCATGAATAGCTTTGTTATGGCAAAGTCTAATAGGAAGGCGGTCTTTTGCCTCGATCACCAGGAATCGAGCCCAGGAATCAACATTTGGACTACTCTCATCAGATGAACTTGATTCTAAATGTCTCTTTTTTTAACCAGATTCATTGTAAGCCATGGTGAAATATAGTACATTCATCAACCCTGCTCCTCACCCGCCACGGAGTGTCAACAAGGACAGTGTTAAATTACATCGGATATCCAAGATGTAAACACCAAGGATACAAGGTTGATATACTCCAGCAAGAATGACATGAATGGCTATATTTGTTTACTAAGTTTACTATCAGGCTGGTTCTACCCATTACAGTAACTTAGAAACATACAGAATTCAGTGGTCAAAATCACCAGATTGGCAAGTGAGCCACCGCCTTCTGGGATTGATAATAAAAGTAACCAAGACCCAATAATGAGATAAATAGGCAAACATTTGAACTATGCACAGGGCTTGGCGTGACCAGCTGATTGATAGAACCGGACCAGTTCAACCAACCGTCTAGATGAAGTCAGGGTCAAAGTGGTGTGTTAGGCAATAGGAACACGGTTCCAAACCCCTATTGCCCTCCACCACCAGGATCCCTTCCACTGATGCAGGGCCGCAACCCAAGGCAAACGGGTTGGTGGACCAAATATCCCCCCGGGTCCACGACGGGGGTGAACGACTCTTAGCGTTACCCAGCACCCACCACGAGGAGGTGGCCGTTCACGGGTGCCACTTCAATGATGAAAGGTGACAGATATGACGACACTGCTTTGCCTTTGTAATCTCTTTGCCTGAGTCAATAGCAGTTTGAGTGCTGCTCTGCACGATTGGATCCTGCAGAATGGCTAGTATATTAAATCATTTTCGTACATACTCTTATCTAGCCTCCATAACTTTAAAGTCAATATACGTATTTGACCTTTTGGATAAATGAAGTTTTGCTAATTAGGTTATTGAACACTTCCTGGCCATCTTCTAACATTAGATTACAGCATCAGAGGAAAAGGAACCCAGTCTGCCTTCCCTGATGCTATAAGTACCTACGTTTCATCCTTCGATCCACTTAGGCTTAGGCAGCGTCTCACTGCCCTGTGTGATAGATACCAGGGATTTCCAGTGGTGTTGTGATCACTTATTATGAGTCCTGTCCATTTTCTCGTTGTGTAAGGTCATTTTGGTGGCCTTGCTGTTAAAGAGGTCTCTCGAAGACAAGGGTTCCCTGCAAAGTAACAGTGTGTGAAGACCATCTGTAGAATCCCTCGCCTTGGTTTTGCTGATATATTTATGGTGAAGGAGCTACATTTACATTCATTTATTAATGTATATGCTGTGCTTGACGAACGAATAGATTACACTAGAACATTATCCCAAGAAAGCGTTTGTTTCTAAATCACTACACCTCCAATCCTACCCCCACCCCCTCCCCACCTAAAAACAAAAAAAAAACCCAAAAAACAAAACAAAACAAAACAAACAAAAACAAAAAACAAAAAAAGAAAAGAAGAAAAAAAACCCCCAAAACCCTAAACATTATGTTGCATTGCTAGACTCCAAACCAAACAGAATATTGAAAATAATATAACTGATTTTAAATTTATTGCTGCAATCTAGCCATATTTTGTAGACAGGTAAAGGTAATGCATGTAAATATTTATAGCGATTAGAACAAAAACAGCCCCAGAAGTGTTGACCTGAAACCAAATATGATTTCGAAAAATGCCCGATGGGTTTAAGTTACTCCACAAACTTGCAGACCATGAGTCCCTGAGGAATTCTCCTGTTGGCTAGTCAAGTGTGATTGACAAGTACCGATATGTTAACTCGGTCCCAGTAGAGTGAGAATAAGGCTGAATTGTGATGTCTTAGAAGCATCATTGTCAAAGGATCAAAGACCTGACAGAACGTTACCTTCCGATAAAGTACATCATGCTGGGGCGACTTTACGATGTCATTCAAACTATCTACCACTTGATCCAACTTCCTCTTGGAAACATCTACATTGTTTATGGAATCGTGAAATAGCCATAATATGTTGCGTGGAAAAACATATGGCAAGTAGACGTCCACCATCTGCAATGCAAATTTTCTGATACTATGATGAAAATATTTTGTTTCTGCATTATTCATTGTGGTCGGACAAAACTGATGTTAACAAACGGCGACAAACGTTACCATCTTATACTAATTAGTTTATGCGATTTCAAAACAAAGTGTACCTAACGTTTGTTAAGCATCGATGTATTCACCTGTACGTAAAAGCAGTAATCTTTCTTGGAATTGTGTGCGGAGTGATCAGTCCTTGCATTGTTTACTGTGAAATATAATTAATCCATTGCTGTCAAAAGAACACAATGATAGCGAAAACAGTCGACCGGACATCACGGAAAAAAACGACAGTAATTTTGTACGACGTTGTAATGATTACTATTCTAATGTTTCAATACACACATGTAATGGATTTAGAACTGGAAACATTTACCCTTGCCAGGAATGCACTTGTCGTCAAGAGTGAAGTAGATGACACTTCCTTATGGACTGTCTATCATAACCGATGGTCATATCAGAACTTTACGCCCAGCAGCCTTTTAGGACCGACATATATGTACATCGTTTATTCACGAGGGACGCGTTACGGGAATTATATATTTTGTTTATTACCAGATTTCGTCTCAGGGAAAAGCAACTGATGACAAACATTAAGATTTTTAAGTCGTAGTAGAATACGATTATACGAAACTAGGCTGCCCAGAAAACGGTTTACACATATATTGGATATAAATCCTTTGGAAAAAATTACTTATCCCTCTTGATGCAATGTGTTTACAATGTCTCAAGTCGTTTGTCGTCGGTATCGCCAGCCTGTTACCTCCACGAAATGGCTCAACTGATTCATGAACCCTTCGTTGATTTTAATTAATATGCTAAAAGCGGAAACAAATATGGCGCATATAACGCCGACGTGGCAATAAATAGGGACTCAAACATTTAGAAACTAGTTGAAACGGCCTGTCGTGTTAAAAAGTACATAAGCACCCTTCTTGAGACACAAATGGAAAAATGAAGCTGAATCGTTACACATTTATAACCACCAATGACACTAATATGTTTTTACACCAAATATCCAGGTCAATCGCTGTGTTGAAAAACACAAAACAACCCCCTTTAACACCAATAGAACACATATCTGGTTTGTTTAATAAATTTGCTCTCGGAAATATCACAGGTATATGGCGGCGGTATGTAAATAATCCAGTCTGGTTGAGACAATCCAGTGATCAACAGCATGTGTATCGATGACATATGTCAACCAAGTAAGCTAGTCTGACCACCCGATCCCGTTAGTCGCCTCCAGTATGGGTTACTGAGGATCAATGCTAACCTGAATCTCCTGGGGTCCAGTGAAGCTGACGCTCGACACATTTGTAACCACCAGTGACGCGAAGATATGTTCACACCAAATATCACTCTTAGTCGAGACCCGTGAAGGTCCCAGGGTAGAATAGGCCTGCAGCAACCTAACGGGATCGGGTGGTCAGGCTTGCTGACTTGGTTGATACATGTCATCGGTTTCCAATTCCCAAAGATCGATGCTCATGCTGTTGATCACTGGATTGTCTGGTCCAGACTCGATTATTTACAGACCGCCGCCATATAGCTGAAATATTGCTGAGTGCAGTGTAAAACTAAACTCACTCATTCCGCTGCAGCATCGTCCATGTTGACACTCGATGGCGGATGGGGAGCAGGGTTGTCGAATAATATTATAATACCACGGCTCAAAATATGCAATCTGGTTCATCAAAGACGTATAAGCGGAGACATCTTTCTTCGTAATCCGATGAGGAGGTATAACCTTTAGTGAACGATTCCTGGCCAAGGTTTTCGGTTATTGCAACTGATGATGGGAGTCCACTGAATATAAACGCTTTTGCCGTTTCCAAGGGCATCCAAGGTGTCTGCGGAGAGGTAAAGAATGTCACTCGTCTCAGAAATGGTTCCCTCATGGTAGAATGTATACGAAGACAACAATCTGTCAATCTGCTGGGCTTGCAGCATTTTGTTAACAAACAGGTTGTTGTCTCCGTTTATAAGACACTGAATACTTGTAGAGGCATTGTTAGAGACAGGTCTCATTGTTTGTCAGACATGACGGAAGAAGAAATGTGGCCGAGTTAAAAGACCAAGGTGTTACTTCTGTGAAGCGTTTCATCAGGAAAGAGGATTCAAATGTGATCAAAACTAACACCTACCTTTTCACTTTTTGTATGACAGGACTCCCTAAATCTATTAAAGCAGGATACTGTAATATCGGAGTGGAAGTTTATGTACCGAATCCACTCCGGTGTTACAAATGCCAAAAGTGTGGCCATGGTGAAAGATCTAGCACAGGCCAGTCTGTATGCTCACGCTGCAGTGGACCTCATGAGAGTACTGATTGCCCTGATAACATCAAGTGTGCCAACTGCAGTGGTGAACATCTGGCTTCGTCTAAATCTTGCCCAAAGTTTGAATATGAAAGCCAAGTCTAAAATGAAATCCTTCACAAACAGGGTGCAAGAGTGGCGCTACCAAGCACGCACGGCCTCCAGTTGAACCTCCCTAGATATTTAATGACATTAATACAATGCAATTGCAGAGGCCTTAAGAACAATTTTAACGACATACAATTATTATCACAAGATTATACACCATCGGCGTTTAGTTTACAAGAGATTTATCTGAAAAGTGATAAATTTGAATTGTATAATTCATTTCATTCAATCTCACCTGAAGGTGATAAAGCCACTGGCGGTGCTTCTATTCTTGTGAGGCACGGTGTAATCCATAGCACAGTTCCCCTTAAAAGTAACCTTCAGGCTGTTGCGGTCCGGCTTACTTTACAGATAACCTTTACGCTTTGCTCTTTGTGCATCCCTCCTTCCTTCTTCGGCTCTTCAACAGTCCGATCTTCAGGATCTATTCGACCAGCTTCCTAAACCATGCATAATCATGGGTGACCTTAACGGCCATAACCCTTTGTGGGGAAGTGCCGATACCAACCATAAAGGAAATATTCTAGGAGACTTCATTACAAATAATAATGTCTTATGATGGATCTGTCACATATTTACACCCTGGTTGGAACTCGATCTGTCGCTCACAGATCCAAACAGATATAGTTAATTCGGATGGTAAGTCCTCGACGATCTTTGTGCAAGTGACCACTTTCCCACAACACTGTTAGCTAAAAATCCGAATGATGATCCACCTGCAACAGGGTAGAATTTTGCTAAAGCTAACTGGCCATTATTCCAGACACTGTGTGCTGACAACTTACAATCTGACTCGTTTCTCAATACCCCAGGTCCGATTCAGTTGTTCTCCGAAAACCTGAAGAATATTGCCGATGAAACTATTCCTAAGGCCTCTGTTAAACCATATATTCGTAAACCATGGTTTACGGACGATTGTAATCAAGCTAGGAAGGTTAGGAAGAAGGCAGAGAATACTTTCGCCGTCATCCTCCTGTTCACAATTTAAATAATTTCAAAGTAAATAATGCTAAGGCTCGACGTATTTTTAAACAAAGTAAACGTCAGTCTTGGAAGACCTTTGTATCAAAGATTAATTAACGTATACGAATGACAAAAGTGTGGAACATGATACAGAGAATCAAGGGCAAAGGTAGAAATATTAGTGTTTATCATCTTAATGACGGACCAAATGTATTAACTGATAAACTGTCATTGCAGACAAGTTGGGTAAAACTTTAGCTGCACATTCGTCTTCATCCAATTATAATCCAACGTTTCAGAAATATAAAAATCATCAAGGAAAGCGAAAACTGAACTTCATTCTGATAATGGTGAAGACTATAATGAAGTATGGAGTATTGGAGTATTTCCACTACACGAGCTGAATACTGCCTTAGCGCAGGTTCATGATACCGCAACAGGCGCTAATAATGTCCACTACCAGCTCCTGAAACATTTACCCACTGTATCTCTTGAAACACTTCTGAACATTTCTGATCATATTTGGACAACAGGGCACTTTCCTCCTTCCTTCGCATGCCATTCTTGTACCAATACCTTAGCCTGGTCGTGATCATACAGATCCATCGAACTACAGACCTATTTCAGTAACTAGCTGCGTTTGTAAGACCAAGGAACGTATGGTCAATAATAGATTAGTATGGTTTCTTGAATCTAATAACCTTATTACTAACATCCAATGTGGTTTTCGCAAAAAAAGAAGCTTCATTTGGTTCGACTAGATTGAATCATTTGTTAAAAATTCCATCGCCAATAACCAACATGCTGTATCAATATTTGTTGACCTGGAGAAAGCCTACGATGCCACGTGGAAACGTGGTATTTTAAGAGGCCGTTTGCCACATTTTATATCCTAGTTTTTAACAGACAGACAATTAAAAGTTCGTGTTGGATCAACCTTGTCTGACTATTATAACCAGGATCATGGGGTTCCTCAAGGCAGTATTTTGTCTGTTGCTTTATTCAGTATAAAAATAAATAGTCTCTCAAAAGTTTTAAATGACTCAAAAGATGGGTCATTGTTTGTGGATGATTTTAACGTTTCATGTCGTGGTAAAATATAAAATACGATTGATAGACAATTACAGATGTGTTTAAATAAAATTCGTAAATGGTCACATGAGAATGGCTTTAGATTTTCACAGATAAAGGCCAAACGTATAGTATTACATTTCTGTCGGAAATATAAAGATCCCGAACTGTTCTTGGATGCATGGCTTCCCAATTAACTTTGTAAAGGAAGCCGAATTTCCGGGACTGATTTTGGACAAACATTTGACCTTTTTACCACATATTAAGTATCTGAAGACTAAATGCCTGAAGGCATTAAATCTATTAAAAGTAGTGTCCAGTTAAAAGTGGGGAGGGGATCAGACTACCCTCCTTCATTTATACAGATCACTCATCCGGTCAAAACTTGATTATGGCTCCATCGTATATGGTCGAGCTTGCAAAAGCAACCGAAAGCTATTAGATTCTGTCCACAACCAAGACTTGAGACTTTGTCTTGGGTCTTTCAGAACATCTCCCACTGACAGTCTCTATGTTAGGCCGATGAGCCATCTTTAAAACTTCGACGTATCAAATAGTCTTTACAATATATCACAAAGTTGTATTCGAATGAATCCAATCCTGCTCATAACTGCGTTTTCAATCCTCTTTTTGAGGATTTGTATAATAAAAAATCTTCACTTGTTCCATCTCTTGGGATAAGAATTCAACAATTCATTTCTGCTGCCGGCATTGAGCTAGAGAATATTTCTCCTTCACGGCTGTTTTTCTTCTCCTCCTTGGCAATTGGTGAGGCCACCAGTTGACCTAACACTAACACAGCTAAAAAAATCAGAAACTAATGAATTACAATGTAAGCAAGAATATAGTCAATTAAAACGTAAATATAGCAATTATAAATCCTTATTTACAGATGGGTCCAAGGACGGTGGCGCAGTAGCTTGTGCGACTGTCATGGGACCCAGAACAATATCTTCTAGATTACCGGATAGCAGTTCTATTTTCACTGCTGAAGCTAACGCCATATTGATGACTCTTAGATATATTCAACGACACCCTAAACATAAACAGTATATAATCTATTCAGACTCTCTTTCTTGTCTTCAGGCTATTAAAATGATTTCTTACAAACATCCACTTTTAATTGAAATTATTGAACTGCATAATGATCTTGCTACTGGCCAATACGACATCGTTTTTTGTTGGTTACCCAGTCACGTAGGCATATCTGGGAAAACAATGGCCGATCTTGCTGCCAAGACAGCACTCAACAAATCTGTGACACCACTTCTTATTCCATACACTGGTTATAAAGCTAGATCTTATACCCGTGATCTGATGCAAAAGAAGTGGGACACCCAAATGGGCATTGATAAATTACATGCAGTAAAACCTTATAATGGTTATACTTACTAGGGTAGTCAGTCCAGATGTGAAGAGGTAATTATGCCTTGCTTGACTGTGTCGAATATTGCATTACAAGAGATAGATATTTCAAACCACGCACTATGGAGGATGTTTTTAGTGACATTAATTCTCGTTTAATTCTTGCATTTTTAAAAGAATTAGGTTTGATATCAGACTTGCAAATAGATAAGTATTTTATGATTTTAGGTTTAATTTGATAACTAAGATTGCTAGTGGCTGTATTCTCGAGGGGGGTTAAAGTACTGTAACATTATTGTCCTCCTGAGAGGGTATGTAAGTCCACAAACATTCAACGTATATACAAACTCTCCTCTGTTTTATTCGTAGTATATGTGTCCTTTTAAATTTTTGGCTAGATGTGCCTAAATTGCAAACGACTGAGGGGATGGTGTAAATTCAGCTAGGGTCCATGCAGGTAGTAAAAGTAATGTAAGTCCCCATGGTCCCTAGTATTGTGATCTACCCTCAGTTGTTGGCAATCTATAGCCCATTTTTATATTGTATTGTCCTCTGTAGTTAAACTGTTTTAGAGGTAATTACTAGTCTTAAATGGATATCTGTGATATATGCTAGTGGTTTTACTGTTCTTCGCCAACAGGGTTTTAGTTCCTCATATTCATTCATTCTACAGTGCCATTATTACTTGTTCTCGTCACGATATGGCTGCAATATTGCCGATGTGACGATAAATACATATATTAACTCACTCACTGCTCTTTTCTTAATACATTGTGTGCTAGTTACAAATGCAACAGACTTCTTACTGGAGTAATAATTCATTTGAATTTTTAGAAAAAGCAAGAATGACTTTCGTAGAGGCAGTTTTCCAGCCTATATATATTATTAGCATACATGTACAGTACCTTTAGAAAATATTCCAACCTGCCTCTTGCAATACCTTAAACGAGTCTTTCAAAGGTATTGCCTCATTACAATGGTATGCATGCATATCTCGATAAATGCGTTTGGTACAGTGCTCTTCCTGGGACTGTTATATGTATATGTGATGGTACTACCAGAGGTAAAGGACTCAGGATACCCTCAGGAACTTATTGAAAGTTTGTTACAGCTCTCTCATTGCCTGTGTCAACGTATAGCCATTAATAGTCGATAATGCACTAACATGTACACCCTACATAATGCTGCTATTACCGTAAATATTCTTTTGGGTGATCATTTTCCTACAAATCTACAAATCAACCCTGACATGTAATCACGGAGAAGGGATCCTCCACACGTTAAATATCACAGTCTCTTCAATGTCCGTGGTTTACACACACGCCTGAATCTTTCGTTATTTAACTCTGATAAAATGCCGAAGAACTTGAACACATTCCAAGGGCACAGTGCTCAGAAATAGCAGTCAGAATTTATGAAGATGAAACTTATCGATAGACTATTTACGCCGGCTGTCAGTGGAACAATTCAGTCAACTTGCCTTTAATAATGCAGTTACTGCACTATTGACTCTGAACGACGTGGCATATTAATGGCCTATACCCGTAAAGCATCCACATTTACACTATATGGAGCCGATTTGGAAAAAGCGAAACTTTTACTGTTCTCATCAACTGCATTGGTTGGATGGTGGCCAACGGTAATGGATTTTGTTGGACAATTATATGTAAAAACGCTTGCAATAACAAATGTTTGTCATATGTATATGGGCAAAAATCGAAACACATGCAAATGTCCCCGAGACGAATATCATGCACCATCTGACAATGCATTCCATGCATTTAACGCATTGTTTAATCGACAATGTTTAAAAAAAGATGTTTGTTGCAGGTCTTTCTCGTGGTGATTTTCAGGCTATCGACGCATACACATTCGTAGATTTGTTATGACATTTCTATGTGAATGAGTCACCATCCATTTGGAAGCCAGATAATTGCTTTAGAATGTCAGGTATGAGGTTTATCACTATAGTATTGGGTCAACTGATACAGTGAGAAACTCTATACGATGTTGACGAAGTATCCAGGTCGGTCATTACCTAGTCAGTTGTTTGATGAGGAGCCAGTAGCACTGGCACAGCTACCTCATACCCAACACGACCTGTTTAAGATGAAGTAAACTATGAACAGTTAAAGTAGCTATTAGTAATTAATCTTTTGCACTATCACCTGGTTTCCCTATCCTGCTAGATCTCGGGACTGGAATGGATTACCATTAAGCTCAATCCAAGAGTGTTGTCTTTCTTTCCCAGTAATAGATCAACGTGGAAATAATCGTGCATGTTTGCATATCAGGTTTTAAAATGTTTAACATCATTTTGTATCACCAAATCACCTAATGCAGAATTTTAAGAGTTGAAGACTGTGGCTGCAAAGGAACGGTTGTCTGTACATAGCTATTTCAGATCATCACTGTTCGCTGTAATAGAGTAACTCTTGGACAATATCAGCTTCTATATCCGCTCGAAAGCCACAACAGTGAATAATTTTAAGACAGCCCTCGGGGTACTTTGACATAAAATGAAACGACAAGTAAACAGTAAGTCTAATCACCGAATCATTAATCAACTACTCATCCTAATCCAGAAATCTCGCAACATTGACAAAGGCCCTTAAACATCAACTGTCGGTGACCTCACGACCAAATTCAATTCGATTATCACATACATGTTAAAGAATACGGATTACATCAATCTGCTTCAAGTACTCACAACTGGTCCTGTTGCCAAGACAAATTATATGCTCTTGAACATTTTATCATGGATTTTCCTCATTAAATGACCAACAGCCCAATAACAGTTCACCTTGTCGTTACTTATTACCAAGAATATGACGGGCTTGTGTAAAACACACTGGATTTGCTTCCTCATTAAAGAAAGAGGAAGTGTTTTGTACAGTGTAACCGCATTAGGGCGGAACACGCCAGAATCCATCTTGACGGTTGCTCGCGCATGCTCCTTTTTCAATCTTTGAAGGTCATATAGCGCGTGTCAAAACGTTTTAGGGTCACCCTCTCTATAATGATTAGCGTATTAGATACACGATTATCGAGGACTTCCATTCAAAGAGAATCTCCTAACCTATTTAGAAAGCTTTTATCAGGCAAAATGGGAAGCAGGTGCCCCGATATTAGGCTATTTGCAGCAGAGAGAGGTCTTGATGTTATCACCCGACTATTAACCCAAATTCGTTTCATTCTAGGCACTTTCTCTATCTTACTCTGCAAATACCTGCGGGTCCTTTAACATAGTGAGACATGTTCTTGCATTCTAGTTAATGAAGTATGGTGCTAATTGTAAGACGTCAAGCATGCATGTAGCAGCATTCTGAGCAGGTTATTCTTTTACACTGAAACAACATTTATTTTCAACGATTTACCGCATCATAACTTCTTTCTATTCCTCGATTTAGTTTCATGTTGTGGATGAAAGCTACCATACCGATTAAATACACTATTTTACATGAGGAAATATACGTTGAGTTTGCAACAGGCATACATTTTGCATTTTTGAATTCCGAAAGGCTTTGACATTTTCTATTATTGTTTAGTCCTTGCCTCTAAAATAATCAACACACAAAAACCCTTCTCGAAATTAATAGTAGCCAGGATATGAAGCATACTAATATCTAAGCAATACACAAACTGTCAGAATTCAAAAGTGCGAGGGCCCTTTGTTTCCCGCATCTGTTCACCAAAGCATGACAACCTAAGTAAACATGACGCTAATCATCTTGACAATTAACGCATACTACACAAGTGACAGGCATGACGCCATTGCTTTGCTGTACTGTCTTTGCCTGATTCAATATCAACCCTCGTGCTACACATGCGCTGTTCATGAAAAATGTTGCACTACACTAACTCATAGCAGAACGAACTCTCATATAGTCTAGATCACTTATATGACAATAAACGGACGTTTCACCTTTTTGATGAATTTTGGTAAGTAGATTATTGAACATTTCTGAACCCTTTTCTGCCATTACATTACGCCATCAAAGGAAACGGAACCAAGAATGTCCTGATGCTTTAAATACCCTAGTTTCATCTTCCACTTGGAGGCTTATGCAACGTCTCATTGCGTTGCACGCCAGAATTATGCACTTTTAAAGGATATTCCGATCACTTACTATGAATCCCGCCCATTTTCTTCATGTGCTGTGCATAGGGATGACATGGTATACACGCTAAGGACTAAAGGGCAGAAGGGTTGTCACGTGGATCAACTCTCCACTCGTCAGTCAAGAAGAGCCGGGGTCAATGTAAAGGTACAATGTATGATGACTATTTGCAGGTTCCGATGTTTGGTGGTGCTTATATAGCCTAAACCAGGGCAGACCAACACAAGCACACATATTTTGGGGTACATGCTTGCCGACATTCACGTGAAGGATAAAAGGAATAAGTGCCTTTGTTGCATTCCATTGTTGCAATTTAATTTTTCAAATCGATATTCGTATGTGCATTTAAAGATAAGTACTTGCGTATCGTCGTGAGGAGAGCAAACTGTCCCCGTAAAGGTTCACCTTAAACTTAATAAACTATTTAGATGAAATGTTTGACAGCATTGCAGTCGTTGAAGAAACGGACACGATTATGTATCCCCTCGGAATATATGACTTCCTCATGGAGGCGAGTAATATTGTCTGATTGACAAATTTCGGTGTGTTAACACATTCCCTATTTTGTAAGAGATAGGGTTTGTACTATGAGTTGTATGAAACTACGAAGCAGACAAAAAAGTTCCATAAGTAAATTGGGTATGTTCGAGTTCATCATGACGTTACAACGATATTTACCATGATCCTTCACCATGATCTAACGTATCCTTGAAACCATTGATCTGGAGCATATATACAGTTATGGAATAGTGTTCGATAGGAATGTCAAGCTGATATCAACCATCTCACAAATATGCTCACACATTAATCATAGTAGGACAGGGCAAAACTATTCTTTGTTGCAAAACATGGAGATACAGCTAAACAGCAAAGAACCAGCAGTCATGGACACGTTATACTTCATCTCGATTCTATTTTCTCTTATATTTAGATACAAGTGTACCTAATTTTTTACTTAAGCTTCGGAGACCAGTTTGTTAAAGAAACCTTGATGCTTTTGAAATTATGTGCCCAGCGATCTGATGTTACCTGTTTGATAGTGAAATAGCAATACAATATTGCCAAAGGTTAGCAGCTCTAGTTTCACGTTGAAGAGCTCTCTAATGATTATTCCATCATCCCCATCCCAATGCACAGGTGCAGGAGGATAAAGATCTGGAACAAATTTACCATCTTAAGGATGACATATGCCATGAAGATTACACCACATAGCATCTTCTGGTGGACTGTTGAGGAAAACGTATGACCATATGAGAAATAATATGTCAACGCTGTTTTTGAAATGATATGTATGTATTCACGAGGGACATGTTTACTTGAATTACCTATTACCAGTTGTCGTCTGAGGGGAAAGTCAGCGATCACAACCATAAAGAGTTTTGAAGTCTCCACAGAATACCATCATACGGAATTAGGCTGCTAAAGAAAACGATTAAGCAAATATAGGATATGAATCTACAGGGCATAATGTATTTTCCTATCGTCTGGCCTTTAATACAGTGTGAGGTTATATTGTCTCATGTCTGTCAATACACCCCTACCACTTGCACAGGAGAATGTACACCAGTAGCATCCACTGTAGAATTCTGACTATATAACAAGTGTCTTTGGTTGACGCCTTATACAGCAGGAATCCCTAAGGAAACAAACGAGTGGTTTTGACCATACAATGCAGTGCGTGACAGTATGCCATATGATGACAGGGTATGAATTTAAGGACAAGTGTCAAATACCGATGATCCCAGACATTCACTGAAAGATGGGCGTATGCTACCACACCGATTGTGGCACCGATAACATCAATATACATTGACACCGAATATGATTGTAATTTGCTGTTTGGGAAAGTTCTTAAACAGTGACACTAATATTCATATATTGGTTCGGCACTATTGGGGAGCCATCTCCTCGTGGTGGGTGCTGGGTAAAGCTAAGAGCTCGCCAACCCCACGTGTGGACCCAGAGGCATATTTGGTCCACCAGCCTGTTTGCCGTGGCTTGCGGCCCTGTGTCGGTGGAGGACAGGAGTCTGGGGATTGAGGGCATTGGCAGCCTGCAACCACGTTCCCCTTGCTCAACACACCCATTCGACCCTTACTTCACCTAAACGGGTGGTGGACTGGCCCGATTCTATTAATCGGCTGGTCACGCCAAGCCTTGAGCTACAACTATGTGACGCTCAAAATGTATCAAACTGTTAACTTGATTTTTCATGCTTGACTCAACAATTTTGAACTTGTAATTTCTAATGCATAATTTCATGTAGATTTTTGCCTAAAGTTGTATGCTCAGAAAACGGTTGCTCATGGGCCAATCTGGTGGAATTATTAATCTTTTTAATTTTTCCGTTGGAGTATACCATCAGGGTATCCTTGGTGCTACAAGTTTCAGATCAACTTGTTTTAGTATTGTCCTTGTGATACTCCTTGGTAGGTTGAGGTACGTAAGTCCCAAAACATTCTATGTAAATTTAGTACGGCCAAACTTTTAATAGTAGTATCTTTGTCGTTTTTAATAATGGCTAATTTTCAGTATAACCGCCAATGGCTGAAGGGATGGTGTCAATCCAGCTAGGGTCTATGCAGGTAGCAAAGGTACTGTAAGTCCCCATGGGCCGTATTATGGTGATCTGCCTTCGGTTGTTGGCGGTCTCTAGCCCGTGTTTTATATTGTATTGTATTACAATATTTTAGCTTTCCATGCTAGTTTTATGTTTATATCTGTGATAGACTAGTGATTTTACTGTCCTTCGCTGAAAGGTTTTTACGTTTTCAATTTATTGATTTTAAAACTGACATGAATTAAATTAAATTGTTCTCGTCACGAAATGGCTGTAATATTGCCGATGTGACAATAAATTCTAACTCACTCACTCACTCACTCACCGTGGTAGGTGGGGAACTCGATGATGAACCTGTCATCATTAAGCGTGGCGTACGAAACCCCAAACAAAAACCAAAACAAAACGAAAAAAAATATTGACTATTGGCACGATTTATAATGACTGAGACCGTTGACAAGACGCCTACAAAGTTGATAGCTTTTGCCGTATCAGATGCACATAAGGCATTGCAGGTTCTCTACTGAAGGCAGTAAGAGACAATAGGGAACAGACTTCCTATGAATGAAATCGTTTTTCGACATTCCTCTATCAGTCTCTGCTCATCGAACGCTCAACACCAGCAAAGGCACAGTAAGAGACCGAGACAGACATTTTTCAAATATTTTTCGAAAAAAACCCATTGAGATACAACAAACGAACACCTGTTTGTTTTCATTCTCCACCCCAACTGATCCTAAATCAATAGAGGTTAATGGTTAATGCCACATTAAGGTGGAAACGTATATTTCGAATCCACTGAGATGTTTCAAGTCCCAAAAGTATGACTAAAGTGTAAGTACTTGCACATTGTCTATTGTGTGTGCTCACTGTGTTGAGAAGACAAACATAACAGATTGTAACAGTAGTTATAAGAAAGGCACTAGTTGTTCAGGAGACCATTCCTCTTTCTTTAAAGAGCGTCCAGTTTCGAAGCAGCAGAACTAGATAAAGAAGCTCAAGTTAAATATTAGTTTTTCTTAAGCCAAACAAATTGTCCAAAGATCCGACATAACAGAAACCTATGCTTCGAAAACAAGAACACAATCTGCGGCAGCCACTAAAATGTCTAACTCAGGTACTCACTCACTCAGGCTGTCAAACAAACGTGACTTGGGTGAAAACAGATTCTCCTTAGATTTTCTCACCTGCAGTATCAACACACACTTCTGAGATACTTTCCGGCATGCCCTAGTGTAAATCAGAGCCAGCTTTGAATTTGAACAGATGGATCCCTTACTTGAACTTGACGCCCCAGATGGTCCCATAAATGCTCAATTCGGTTGAGATCAGGGCTTTCCGCAGGCCAAGGTAATCTGTCAACTGCGTTGTTCTGCAAGTATGCGATAACAGCTCTGGAACGATGGGGCCTAGCACTATCGTCGATAAATACTGGCCGACTGGCGAGGGGTGGTTATCAAAATGCGGGACAACAACAGCTTCCTGTTTCAGCTTCCAACAAGTACTTCCTGTCGGTATCTCTCTGACCATTGAGTGTCCCTTGAATGGTGATAAGATTCAGCTTACAGTCATAGGAGATACACCCCTACACCATTACAGAGTCACCACCAAAGTGTGTGCAGCTGCATGGGTCGTCCGCTGTTGATAAGTCTCATTAGTCCTTCTTCAAACTCGCCAACGGCCATCAGTAACTCGAAGAAGAAAACGGCTTTCGTCAGACGAATGGATCCTGCGCCATGTCCTCAGATTGTGGTTTTGACGTTGATTTCACCACGCCAAACGTTGGGCCTTGTGTCAGTCAGTGAGTAAGGGACGTCTGATTGGACGACGTGCACGGATTCTAGCGGACCTGAGCCTCCTTCGGATGGTGCTGGTTGAGAGACGAACACCCCACTATCCATTGTTCTTTGAGATCTTGGTCATGGTCATGGCATAGGTCATGGGCCTGCGTCTCACTAAGCAAACTAGGGCACGGTCATCACGGGGAGTGGTCTTTCTCGGCCTTCATGATTGTGCACGATCCTTGACTTAACCAGTGGCCGAATGTTTCCTTGCAAGGCGACTAATGACAGTGGGATTGATATTCAATCTGGACCCACTGCTGCGACAGGACAAACCACCTTCATGCATACCAACAATCTGCCATCTGGTATTTTCAGAAAGCCTACTCCTCGGCATGTCCAAAAAAGTTCAATTTCAGCACTGTCCACATATTGATGCGTCGATAAGAAAGAGATGAGAATATTTCATTTCACCTATTTATACCCCTCAATCATTTGAACCATGACGGAACTTTAGCATGAAAAACATGTATGTGAGTGAGCACCTAAATGTCATGCTAAGTGCATGACATTGTGTATTTAGATATAACTGGCTGACTTCTCTGTTTTGATCCCTTTTTGTTACAATCGACAGCTATATTTCGTAGTGCTGAATTAATGCTCATGTTTATATTATGAGAGTCCTCTCTTGTTCCGTCTCTTCGGCTCAAAATTAAGCCATATATTGCTGCTGCTGGCATTGACCTGGCAAATACAGCTCCTTCCCGAGTTCAATCTTCTCCTCCTTGGCAACTGGTCAGGCCACAAGTTGATCTAATATTAACTACATTTAAAAATCAGTAACTTATGAATCACATTATGAACAGGAATATGAACAATTAAAAAGTAAACATAATACTTACAAAGCCATATTTACAGATGGGTTCAATGGCGGTGGCGCAGTGGCTTGTGCCACTGTCATTGGATCAAGGACAACATACCAGTTCTAGAATACCAATTGCAAATAACAGCTCAGTTTTTCAGTAGAAGCAAACGCCATATTATCGGCTCTTAAACATGTAATGATCTTGCTGTTGGCCAATACGACATTGTCTTTTGTTGGTTACCCATGTACGTAGCCATATGTGTGGGCACAATGGCCAATCTTGCTGTCATGCCAGCACTCAACACATCTGTGGCACCACGTCTTATCCCATACTTTGATTACAAAGTTAGCATTAGAACTTACATCCGTGATCTGATGCAGAAGAAGTCGGACTCCCAAGTAGGTATAAATAAATTACAGGCAATAAAACCTTACATTACTTGGGTTGTCAGTCCAGATTTTAAGAAGTCACCATGCGACGATGTCATATTGGTGAGGATCCTCCGTTTTGTATCCCCTGTGATGAGAGAGTCACATTTTTATCATATTTATTATATGAATCAGTGTTATATGGCCGCAACATTGAGATGTGATGTTAAATATTCACTCACTCACACACTCATTTATAGGTATTAATTATTTATTTTATTTCTAATAGGGACGCCAATTAAGTCCACCACGGTTCTATTTTAGCGAGTTGTGCACAAATGATATATGTTATACTGACAAAATGATCTGACATTTCTCAACACACACACTGACCACATCTCACGTTTCATTCGGCCCGGGTGTCCAGTCTGTGTCATGCACTAGCCACTTGGCAAAGAGTCTGATTCAAGAATGTTTTCACTTTATAGAAACTATACTCTGAGCAGCATTTTACGTTTTTAAGCCTGGTACGTTGTGTAACAATCAGCAGATTAACCAACTGGGATTCGTGGCAGAATGTCCTATGAGTGCTGACCTGGCTGTGTCTGTGTCATCCATCTCCGACTACGTCTTTGTGTGGTCTGAGATTAGTTGCTTACTGCAGTCTTGATTACATCAGCTATGGTATATTTCCGTCGGGTTTGATACAGCATTCACTTTACAAAACAAGAATGTAATGTTTAATGTGTTAATTAATGTGTTAATTTGTGTGTTAATTTGCTCATACTACATTTGTTTCAGGCCCATTTGGGCATTGACCACAGTGATATCCTCATTACGTGTTAAAAAGGAAAATACCATTTATTCCGTTCTCGCCAAGACTTCCAAATCAAGGAACCATGAGCATGGAACAATATGTATGTGAAAACATTGTAAACAGTAATCTGGAAGAGGATTCCACTGTAGTTTGAATATTTCTAAATGACATTTGACCAACGCTTTCTCTCAGGTAACTATTGTACAAAAAAATGAATGTTTCGTGTTTCCTCTAAGCGTTTCATGGAACGATTGCCCAGTGTCAGCCAGCCTCTTCGGAAGGGCCACGCGGAACACCCTCCGACGTCGTAATTGAAATATTGACTATGACAACGTGAGAAAACTGGGTTTCCATTATTTCTGGGACTATCGTTATAAGTAAAATGCCGTTTGAAATGTAAACCTGAGCCGATTTGAAAGATTTGATATAAAGAACTGAAAATGCATTTCGATTTTACAGTTAATACGTAAAGTAATTCAGCTGTAACTATTTGCAAGGAATGCCTTTACCGGTTTCACAACCTGCCGGAAATTAGTCAATAAAATCGATAATCATTTGCGACAGAGTAATATATTTACTCTTCGGGGCTTGAGGATTGAGATATGATATGTCTCTTACCGACAACATGAGGTATCAAGCGTGTAGTTCTTTCTCAAAGACGCTGATCTTGGCAGCAAACATGTTGAAATTTGTGAGAGTAAATAGCATTTACCGAATGGGACAAAATAACAACTGAATTCCTAAGGTCGATTCCTGCATTGATCTTCCGGTGTGAGAACACAAATTTCGACTAGGAGACTACACATGTCATCGAAGATAAAAATATAGATGTTTGCATTCTTCGTATCGTCCTAAGTAGTTGTCGCGCTTCAGAAGCTGGTGTATGTGTAAACGAACATTTCAAACTTTATGGAAGGGGTATAGTATACCCTAGTATTTTGACTTTGAACTCGTGTAACCATTGGGCATTTGCGGAATATCAAATGTTTTTGTTCCAAATACCGTAGCATGTGATTTTTCTGGTGTCGTGTAAACAACAGGCGTCTACTGATGTATTACTTTACTACATTGTATTTACATTGTATATACAGGTACTGAACCGTTGCGGTTCAGCAACAACATATATCTCATTGAACTGAGAGTTGTACTAAAACGTTGGAAGCAACAAAGTTGACCTTGGAGGATATCATCGTTTGGTTACATGGGGTATATTCGTAGCTCGACAGGAACGTATTGCACAGGACAGTTACATCTAATATGTGACTGTACTAGGTAAGGTAAATGTCTCAGGACATCTTTGAGAAAGCATTAAAGCGTCTAACACTTCAAACCATTTTCTGCTTTTTCTTACCTCCTAATATCATCACATAGCCGTTACAGCTTGACAATACCCGTACATTCGCCCCAATGTAATGCTGCTATATCTTTACAATGTTCTTTTCTGTGGACATTTCTTTTAAATCGGTGAATCAACCTAGACATGTAGCATAGCATATATTCGTGAAAAAGGAATCTTCAATATCCATAGTGTTACGAGCGTGTATTTTCTGTATATTTTGTTATTAATTAAGTAATAATTATTATTGGGTCACAACATTTAGTGTTTTGAATAATAATTATGATGGGTCAGATGTCGTTTTAATAGATGGTCAACACTTTTAGGATTCTGGTTTTCCGGAATTTGTCTGCTCCTAGTTTTCTATGTGTTTACTTCCGGGAGACTTATTCGAGGGCATTCTCTATGTAGTGTTGACGATGTTCGTAAGTGACCGAACTTTTGGGAAATGACTTAATATGTATGAAAAGGCAAGTTGCCGTGCGCAAGGGGACACACTCATTCATTATTATTGGAGTTACATCGCCTACAATCATCAACGCCTTATCTACATCATCCACTGTTTACATTCTGCATAGTTGATTCTCTCTCGCACTCAGACTTTGGTGAGTTTACTATATTATATTTTGTGACCCATTGACTTAGACTGTGTCTCCCTTGTATTGAATTTGTAATCAACATTGTAAAATTGACTTGCGACCTTGTATACCTTGCTCTCGTTGCATAATAACACATAATTTGAACGTTTATGACTTGTTTTTGTTGGTTCACAATGGGATTTCTCACATCGTTTGTCACGGTAAATTTTTAACTGTAACAATAGTTTTCACACGTCTGGAGCTTTATTTATATGTCCAACAAATTCTGAAAATGCAGATTTGTCAGCAACAACAGCTCCCGCCGTGTGGACAGTTTTTATGTAGGATGTAAGCTTCTCGTAGACTATTTGCAGTGGGACAATTGAGCCAACGTAACTATACGAATGCCTGTGCTGCACACCTGGCCCAGACCGTGGTGGGATATTAATGACCCAATCCTTTAAAATGTCGACAATTACATGTTCACCATATCTGCAGAGAACGAAATTTTTAGGGTTTTCATTAACTGCATTTGTTGGTCGATGCTCGACTGTTTGGGCCAAGTGGATCTGACAGTGTTTGCAATAATTAACGTTAGTTTTGTGCATTTAAGCCTACGATGAACATGTAACATTCCATGCATTTAACATATTCTTAAATCATATTTGCATTTCAAACACTGTTAAAAGACAAATGCCTAGGGAATATTGGTTTGCATATCATTCACTTGAGTTTTAGTCTGTCGACTCTCTAGTTCCTGTTTTTCATAACATCTTTCTGAAAGAGTCGCCTTCCATTTGGAAGGCATGTAATTCCTTCGGTTAGCAAGCCTATCACCTCTGCCGTATTTCAATGGATAGACTAAGAAACTATACCTGATGATGCCAAAGTCCACATTGTCTACTCAGACTACAGTTTGCTGTTGCTTGCTGTAGCTGCCTCATTACCAAACAGTTACTCAACTGTGACTTTAAGAAGATGAAAGAATTTATGAACAATTAAGCGATACTGTAATTGGTTTAATCATCATAATGGTCATAATGGTTGGTAGTTGACCTCAATCAAAGACCTTTGTAATTCTGCTCAAATTCTGGTCCATTATAAAAAGGATGATAGTACATGTCAGGCTCGCACATTTACACTATTTCAGAGTGTTTCGTTTTGTCTATCTCTTGGTATTGCAGAATGGTTAAAGAGTTAAAGAAAATATTCGCAACAAATCAGGGTTGTCAATATACAACCATTTCAGATCTTTACTATTCGATCTGGTAACTAAATCTCTTAAGCTCTTTAACTCAAACCTTTACAGTAGTGGATATCTGTAATAATGGTTTTGTTTACGTCTTGCAGTCATATAAAAAGGGGATACAATCGAGTCCGGGAAAGCGTCACGGGTGATTGAAATAGTGAGCCTCTACAAATGAAATCAAACGAGTCTGATCACCCAATTATCCAATCGGCACCCACCACTCCCTGGCCCTGAAACCACGTGACAGAGATAAGTTTCAACTTGATTATGCAAACCTATGTGCATATGCTCGAAAGGCGAGATGCTAATTGTACTTGGTGTGAGTTCATACTCCCTTTTGGTGATCTGATCCCAGTGGTTGTAGAAATGCCTGACTAATTGAGATCGGGTGTCCATATACAGAACTCGATACTCATATACGCAATATCTATTGTTCAACACCTTAACAAAGAGTTCAGTCATCATTTGACTATATGGTCAGACTCCACCTTGTTACTTATTACCAAGAACGTGACGTGAAAAACACTTGTTTGATTTGCTGTCCTTATTAGAGGCAGAATAAGTCTTCTTTAATAAAGCGGAACACGCCAGAATCCATCTTGACGGTTGTCCGCACATGCTCTTTTCCAATCTTGGAAGGTCACATACCGCGTGTCAAAACGTCTTACGGTCTTGGAAGGTCATATACCGCGTGTCAAAACGTCTTCCGGTCAGCCTTTCTATAACGATTAGCGTGTTAGATACACGATTATCGAGCAGTTCCATTCAACGAGAATCCCTAACCTATTTAGAAAGCTTTTATGAGATAAAATGAGAAGCAGGTGCCCCGATATTAGGCTATTTGCAACATTGAGAGGTCTTCATGTTATCACCCGACTATTAATCCAAAGTCGTTTCATTCTGGGTACTTTCTCTATCTTACTCAGCAAATACTTGTGGGTCCCGTTACTCAGTGAGATATTTTCTTACTTTTAGCTAATGGAGAATTTTGTTTTATTTCAGTATCTCAATCGTGTATACGACGTCGAATTAAACGTTACTTTCATTCTGTGCAGAATAGGGGAACGATTCCCATTCTTATAAACAATAAAAAAGCTTGACATTTACCGATTAATAATCATGTTCGATCAGTTTCTGACTTTGAGCTCCACTGCAGGTAGGAGGCATTATGATCCGGGGTAAAGCTATCATACCCGATAAAGGGAATATTTGATTAGAGTTGCATTAGCAAATTGTGGAATCGATGTAATATGCACATTGTGGTATTCCTGGTGGGTTTTGACATTTCAGCGTGACGCGATAGAAATTGCTGTAGAAACAGGCGATATACAAGGAACCCGCGTTGTAACAATATGAAATACCATTCTCTAAGCAATACAGAATTAAATGTGCCAAATAAAATTTACGTTTAACAATATGAAATACCATTCTCTAAGCAATACTGAATTAAATGTGCCAAATAAAATTTACGTTTTCCACACCCGTTCGCCAAATCACAAGAACGCCATCGCATATGACTAATAGGAGATTGAAGTCAGGTCGAAAGTGCAACAAACTGTGTACGTGACGGGTGTGACGCCATTGTTCTTGTTGTTTATAAGTCTTTGTCTGTTTCAGTGATTGTGTTGTGTAAAGAACTGACACGTCGTATACAAGCTCACGGGCAGTAGGGTGGTATTAGGGAGAAACTGTTCCCTCGTCAGCCCGAAGACGAGGGTCCCCTGCAAGGCTACAGTGCGTGATGACCAATTGTTTGAATCCCTCATAGTGGTGTTGCTGATATTGCGGCGTAGACCAACTTTGGGAGTGTACATGCTTGACGATGGAATAGACATAAAGGAATATAGCATACTTGAGTTAGACAGCAGCATCACCAAACAATGGTGGCTGATTCTTTACAGAAAAAAGTGAGTTGAGTTTTACGCCGCACTCAGCAATATCCTAGCTATATGGAAGCGGCAGAAATAGATGATAACGAAGTATCAGCATATGTGTTCCTAATCTGAATATAACAGAATAACATCCCTGACAAACATCGGTAGAATAAGAAGTCCCCAGGTAGAATATGTTTTGCCTGTGTCTGCTATTAAATTGATATTTTCATATATGTAGATATTTCTGTTTTGGTTCGGTGTGTCTGTTTGCTTGTTTAACGCTCCACTCAACAATATTGTACTCATATAACGGTGGTCTGTAAATAATCGAGCCTGGACCAGATAATCCAGTGACCTACAGAATGAGCATCGTTCTGCCTATTTGTGATACGATGACATGTGTCGGCAAAGTCAGCGAGCCTGACCACTCGATCCCGTTCGTCGCCTCTAACGTCAAGCATGTGTTGCTGAAGATCCGCTCTAACCGTATCTTCACGGACGAGGATTGCATGTACATGTATGGGTATATTACAGCGATGCTTCGTAGTGAGAACAAAATTACCTCAGAAATGTATCCTAAATATGATATTGGTTTCACACATTTTCCTACTTTCTCTATATTAGTTTACACACGTGAGAACATGCATAACAGGTAATGGCAATTTATCGTGAACAAAAACAGCTCCAGAATGCTGGACCCTTATATCATTTTGGCTACCAGGCTTGAAGATGTTCCAGATACTGCCCAACACTGTATCCCAGGGGACTTCTCCTGAAAGCGAAAGATATGTGATTGCCCAGAGACAATATGTTAACTCGTTCTCGCAAGAGTTAGAGTCATATTAAATCGTTATTTCCAAGAAGCTTTGTCAAAAGATCAAAACCGCCGACATTACTTTACCTCGTGAAAACTTATATCTCTTCAGTCACGTTCTGACGGGCTGACAGCGTGATCTAAATTGTCGTTGGAAACATTATGCTTTGATGACGCATCTACATTTTGTTTCGTGTCGTGTAATATTTCATATTTATTCTATGGAAGAAATATGGCAAACTGAAGTCAACCATCTCCCTTGAAAATATGCTCATACTATGACTATAAGAGTTTAGGCGCGAAACTGTTAAAGATATGACACGTGAAGATGCGGGGTAGAAGTAGGTCTTCAGTAACCCAGGCTGGCCACAAACAGCGACAATATGCGTGTCGTAAGAGGCAACTGACGTGATCGGGTGGTCAGGCTCGCTGACTTGGTTGACACATGGGATCGGTTCTCAACTATGCAGATCGACACTCATGCTTTTGATGGGTGGATTGTCTGGTCCAGACTCCATTATTTACAGACCGCCGTCATATTGCTGGAACATTGCTGATTGTGGCGTAAAACTAAACTCACTCACTTACTCACTTACTGATATAATTATGATTCTTTGTTCTAAAACGCCGCGTGGTCTTCTGTACAAATCCATGTGAACCCAAGTGTTGTTAAGCACTGAATACCTGTCTCCAAAAGAAATACAAGTTATGTGTGATCTGTAATACAGTGTGTGTCTTAATGGATAAGAAATTATTACTGTTTGTTTGGATAGAGCAAAAAAAATGACACAAACGATTGATGAGAAGCATATACACATGATGTTATGACAAACAGCATATTGCCATTAACAACAACAAAGCAATACTCACGCATTCAAGAAGAATTATGTTGAAAGATACAAAATTGTATTCTCCTGAGAGCCCGTGGATCAGTGAGCACAGTTCACCTCACTGGGATTCAGGTCCGAGTGGAACCTCTCTGGCAAAATTCAGGTCACTATTCCAATCTAAGAATGGAGGTCCCCTTAAAGGAGCTATACTGTAAGAAGAAGTCTGAAATTGATTCAGCTCAGAAGGTTGAATACACTGGAGCCGCATTCGGATTCAGAGCGGAATGGAACCCTGCGTTCTTTTAGAACCAACTGACATGGAATTGATGGTTTAATGAGTCAAATGCCCAATTCTGTGCCGTCCGTCCCCGTCTCTGCTTTGTCTGGTCGTGGCTTACTTACTTATTGCAGATAAACGTAGTCTAGATTCCATCGGCTGTAACAACTTTGTGTCTGGCCCAGTGGTTTAATGACCACTCACGACCAAACCATAATTAACTACTGTGACATGCAGCTCTGTCATGGAATATTCAAACAGAAGGAAACCGGACAAGACTATATTATGCATTTAGTTGTATCCAAAGCAGAAAAGAGAGCTTTGCTCTTCGCGTAATGGGCGTATGTCACGCTCTATGTTTGTACAAGGACTTCTATGGGCGTTGACCACAGAAAAGACTTCATTTTGTGTTAGAAATGAAAATCTCCTATTCCTTTTCTCGTTTCGTAACCAGCTTTCTCTCTACCTTCATCGTATCTTTGTAAGTAATAGGGTAATTTGAAATGTGAAGCAGGGTTGAGTTAAAAACAATACAGCAAAAAAGAATTGAAAAAAGAACATTTTACATGTAGAAGTAAAAGTGCAGTTGAACCACAACAGTCTCTCGCCGCAATAACCATGCGGAATTTACTCAATAATATCAATAAACATTTGCGACAGAATATACATTTACATTTCAGGGTGGTCTGAGTGGGAGGATATGTCTCACACCAGTGATAAACGTGGCACCAATCTTGTAGCTCACTGTTAAAGTATCACACTTAGTTAAATTCGTGAGTAAACGGGATTTAAGGCATTGTTTCAGCATCTCCGGAAATATATAATGCATCTCTCCCAATAATGCCAGTCCATCGGGGAAGCTACCATGTAATTTAGTTTTAATATGTGTATTTAGATTACAGTATTCAATCAAAAAGTTTGAGTAACTTAAAGCAACGTTACATTAAATTGCTCTCACACCATCTACTTGCCGGACATAATTTCAAGCGAACCCCATAAGGTTATGTCATTTGGGCGCTCTTTACGAACATTCTAAAACTCCGTTTGTGATTGAATCCAGTTCGGCAAACAGTAAGAGCACCGCTGCGACAGTTTGTTTTCTATGTAAGGAGCAATGTTTTACATTCCATATATAGAAGCTGTTCGCTTCGAACCTTCAATTATTGGATTTAGGATAGTCGTAAGAGAAACTAAGTCTTTTATTCCATCTACAGGAGCCGAATATAGAACACATGTATAATATAGGCCAAAATATTGTCGAAAATGTGTAACACTTGTTACAGTCAAAAAGTGCCGTGAGAACAGGTCCTAGAAATCCCCTCGGAGCAGGCAAAATATATAATATGGAGAAGTCTAAGATTTTCCAATAATAAATATTGTATTCAGCAACACAAAAACCAGGATACAAAAAGAAAAGTCTAAGATTTTTCAATAATAAATATTATATTCTGCAAAACAAAAACTAAGATACAAAAAGAAAGTCTAAGATTTTTCAATAATAAATATTGTATTCAGCAAAACAAAAACCAAGATACAAAAAGAAAATCACAAGACAGGTTTCATGTACAATGCGAATGAGTCAATCTACAGTAATGGGTCACAAATATAATCTTTATGTCAACTCACCGAAGTCTTGATGGGGGAGTGAGAAACAGTTATGCAGAATGTAACACTACGAGCGATCACGCTGTTGTTATGTAGATCAAGCGTTTACGTAGACTGGCAGATATGTACGTCAGTTAATCTGCATATCCGTGTCCGATAACACGGCCAATAGCCTTTATATATATTTCCCTGAGAGTTCGAGCACATACCACCATCACTGTAGAATGCTCTAAAGTAGTAATCTCCCGGAAGTAAACAATTAATCAAGGGAGGCAACTCTAGAGCACTTCCGTAAAGCCTGCTGGCAAAATGCGAAAATTAGTGAACATTTATAATACGAAATGTGACGCATAATTATTATTACTTACAACACTAAACGTTGTGACCCAATATAATTATTACTTAATTGATAATACAGTTTATAGAAAATAGACTCTCGTAACACATTGTATTTTTAACGCTCCCTAGACAACAACGTGGAGGATGAAAATATCAATAGATTTCATAACTTCTACTCCTAAACCCCACATGTTTCTGGAGTACAAGGTAGTATTCATGTTTTATTCAAGAAGCTATTTATTGCATCAAACATCAGAAGATAAACATGTATAGAAATAGAATGAAATTCCACGTAACCTTAGGTACGTGTTCTTTCATTGTAGGACGTTTGTAAGTGAATATGGCCTGGTTTGCCAAGATTGTAAGTATATCCATAAATACTCACAAAGGCTTCACACATGATTCTCGATTTGTCCTGATTCTAGACCTTGAAACCTCAAGACCTTGAAACTTCTCGGTGAAGTCTTTGTCAGTTTTCTCTGTAAATTATCGTGGTACATAATGTTTTCAGAAAACAAGGGTCCGCACATGTATTAACATTATCGGTTTTGCTTTAATGCTTTTTGTGATTCTTGGAATGGCTATACCCGAAGAAGTATCTACGCGAACGTAAAGTAAGTTGCATTGAAAACATCAAAAGAAACACGCGGCACTTTGTAGCCTGTATTATATAAACCAGATAGGGGTGCATGTGCATTACATGCAGGTAATATAAACTCTTGAAAAGACATAAAAGTACCACGCTGGGTGCATTAACCCAAGAAATGTGTATGCAGCGCTTTTCTTAAAAAACTGCTTTTCTTTTCTTTCTTTCATGTATACCTTTCACAGAGTGTAAAATAGGAAGCTTGGACCATCGCCCGATATAACTGAAATGTTCAATTACCTGGTAATGGTTTCAGTGTCAGTTCGCCCGTAAAGCTCGACGGTGCAACATCTGCCCATTGTGTAATGTTTTTAAAAGCTAAATATTTTTGGTTTGGGGATATGGTTGCCAAGATTAAATCAAGCACATTATAATCGAGCACAAACATTATATCAATGATACAACACTTTCAGTTTGTTTACCTTATATCAAATCTATATGGATTTAATTATACGTGTTTCAATGTATTTACAACATGCCATGAATTTGAAGAACTCTGTATTATTACCACAGACATGAATCATTGTATCAATTTATTACCTCACATGAATATGCAGATTTTGCGCACGTGTACTATGATGTTATTTTGTCTATGTTGGCTATTAATGTTTTAATGCATTAAATATTATTCCCATACACATTAATCATTGTATCAATATGTTACCTCACATACGAATATGCATATTTTGTGCACTATGCTATTATATTGTGTGACGATTCCAATACAAGTCGTTCACTCGCCCCCCGAGGCGATGGGTTGATGTTTGTTTATGTTCCCCGATCCCGAGGTGACAGGGAACATAAACAAACATCGAGGGTACATCAACCCATGGCCCCCGAGGGACCAGTGAACAACGTATTTATCTTAGCGAACACTTTAACCCCATGGGTGGCACAGGGACGTATATGTTCTTCCTCTTCAGCAGTCACTTTCAAGTCCAAAAAATTCTAAATATATCACGCACACAAATATACTTAATATTTCTTATGAATTCTATGGGAAATTTTCTGTTTCGTTTTCCCGTTATCTAAGACAAAGCTAAACTTCTTAAAATAACGTTTCAAAATATGATTCATCGAAAATGTTGCCATTTGGGACACAAGGCGAAATCGCGATTTACAGCGTTATTTGCTCTGTTTTTTTGTAATGTGAAAATCCTATAATGAATACTGTAATACTGTTTACAAAATCATGTTTCGCGGAGGCCGGTATTGAGACGCCAATTGCACCAAGTATTTTTCACAGTCAGTTGCCACAAATGCATCTGAATTCCCCATACATATCAGAATTTAATTACAAAAGGTCTGTGTCTCCAATACCAAACGAAACAAAAGATACTTGGTATAAAACGAAAGCTGTGCTCGAAAGACTGCGCTTGTTTGAAATGTAAACAAAGAATCATTTCCATTTTTCGGAAAATTTTCGACATCCAACCGTCTAATCATTGCTTACTGTGGCTCAATACCTGTAGAATATGCAGGGGAAGAATATCGTAGCAACAAATAGTAAACTAAAAGGAAATAACATGCAAAGATTTGATAATTCATAATTCATGCAAATCACGCTGAACGACAACGGTAGTTATCAGCTTTTCTGGTGTCTTCTCATATTTACAATGAAAAACAAATAATAATAATACACAGATAGTCAGAATCATTCTGATCACTTACATTGCATATGTGTGCACAAACGATCCCTGAATCAACTCACGAGTCCTCGCAACATCCTGTGTACCCTTGCCAGCGAAGCCGCCTTTTTGTAAGAAATCAGTCATCGGCAGTGATGTCATACGTCACAATTGTCGTTCATATTAGTTGAACAACAGCAAATACACTCGCCCTATCCCCCCGATTACACTTTCACTATTATGATGTATATTTTGCGTATCGTTCAGATATGTTTTCATGAAACTTAATTTCAGTTAGTATCTACAGTTAGCCTTGTTACGGTTAAGAATTTGCCGTGACAAACGATGTAAGAAACCCCCCTGTGAACCAGCAAAGCAGAAAGGCCAGTCTAAAACATTCAAATATTGTATTATTTAGCAAATAGAGAGCAAGGTATACAAAATCACAAGTCAATTTCACAATACCGATTTCAAGTACGATACAAGTGACAAAATGTAAGGCAATGGGTCACAAAATATAATACGGCAAACTCACCAATGTCTTAGTGCGAGAGAGAATCAGATATGCACAATGTAACACAGTGAGCGGTCTGACGGCGACTATGATGATCAAGCGTTGGCAGCGATTGTATACTCCAGTTACGTGTGTCCCAGTCTCAACGCGGCAACTAGCTTTTATATATATACTCAGTCATTTCCAGAAAGTTCGGGCACATACGACCATCCATTGCCAACACTGTAGAAATCTCTAGCAGTCTCCCGGAAGTAACAAATAGAAAACCAAGGGCAGATAATTTCCGGAGAGCATCCTGCCAAAATCTTAAAAATGCTGACCATCTATTATACGAAATGTGACCCATCATATTATTATTCAAAACACTAAACGTTGTGCACCAATAATAATTATTACTTAATTAATAACAAAATACGCAGAAAATACACACTCGTAACAGCCTTTACACATGTTAGAAGCTTACACGTAGGAATTACTGCAACGTGGGCTTCAGTTCCTGCCACGTACAATATCCACTGTAGCCATTGGTAGATTTTGATTACAAGGAAAACAGATTTAGAGTTCTCCCTTCCCTCGATATGCACTCGCAAAACAGCGGTAGTTTCCGCACATCATACGTATGTCAATGTTATTCGAAAGAGAGAGAATTGCAACCGCGAAGTACCGAATGAGCTGCTATTGGTAGCGGCATACACCGCAATGTACCTCGCTTAAAAACGGGGTACATTGAAAATAACAGAAGAGCGCTTAGCCAATCAGAAAGCGACATTCATGTGTGAGGAAAGACAAGTTGCAATAGGCCGTTGGCCATAACTTGGCTATAGAAATTGAATGATGCATGCAGTATTCGAAGATCGTAATCTTGATATCGTGCTCTCGTCAATGGCTCAAACGTCTCGATCCAGTTATGTGTCTTTAAATGTTGAAGAAGCTGTAATCAGAGCTGCTACAGCTTCCATGGTGAAGTCAGTTTACCCCAGGGCATACTTCTCCGGGATCACACTCAGCTTCTGTGTACGATGTGGTCTCTGACAGGCTATTTATGGTGGCTGTCAGTGAGACATTTCAGCCAAATTGACTGTAAGATTGCCAGTCCTGCACTACTTACCGAGGTGGAATGTTGACCGTCGATACTGAAAATATACACGTGAAAATGTTCTTTATTTTACATCCATTGACACAGTGCCTGAACCATTCCAAGGGATGAGTCTTTTTCTGTGTAATTGCATTAGGCACTGGTCTGTGGATTTCATATGATATATTGAAATATTCAAATCAACAATCAGTTTGGAGAGGATCCCTGCATCGATTCAATTGAAAGGGAACGATGGACGCATCATTATGCCTTATGTTTTCATTATCTGTGTCGGTTGGTCGATATTCGTTCATATTATTCATAAAATGTTTTCATAGTTTCTTCATATATTTGTTTATTTTCTGTTTTCCTTTTTCAGTTTAACGCCACACTGATCAAGATTCCAGCTGCACGATGGCCGATTCGTGATCCTGTTAATCGCTACTTACGATAACGCAGGGTTGCTGAAGACCAGTTCTAACCGGGATCTACCGGTATTTTGTTCAGTATATGTGAAAAACTGAATACTGAAATGGTGCACGTAAGCAAACGTTACTGTGTCTGTTAGCCACCGTCTGACAACTGAGATTCCATACATTAAAAGGATTGTTAAAATCAAATTGAAACAAAGCATGACGTCAAATCCAGAAACATCTGTTCTAGATCTTTCACGGGGTGTTCCGAGTTTTGTACAACATTTTTGTGAAATAAACGCCGGGAAAGCAAGGAATTCAAGGAATTGTATATTGTTCGACAGACATATATATTATCGCTTACATTCTATATTTTGTTTACAGTGTTCAATATGACGCTCATAGATCTCCTTCGAGAACTCACGACTGGTCCTTGTACCATGATACCCGGTTTCCACGAAGTTCCAAATTAGAATATTGATGTTCAGTAATCCATGTTTGTCGAAAGAGGCGACCAACGAGATTGGGTGGTCAGGCAAACTAACTTGCTTGACACAGGTCATCGGTTACCAATTGCGCAGGTTGATGCTCATGCAGTTCATCACTGGACTGTCTTGTTCGGACTCGATTTACAAACCACCGCCACATAGATTGCTGTGCTCACTAAACTCACTCACTCGCCTGATACAATGATACACAAAAGAAACTCTTGAACGTCATAACCTGATTTACTGCACTCATTAAACAAAGCGGTCCTGTACAGCGTTAACTACATCAGGGCAGAACAGTTAAAATCACCTTTTCTTTTGCCGTGCATGTATATAGGACATATAGGAAAGACATATAGGCCGTGTCAAAACGTCTTGTGGTCAGCATTCTATAAAGACTGGCGTGTTAGATACACGAGTATCGAAGGGTTCTATTCAAAGAGAATCCCCTAAACTATTTCTGAAACTTTCATTAGGCAAAAGGGGAAGCAGGTGCCCCCATGTTAGACTATTTGGAACACTGGAGGGTCTTGATGCTATCATCCTACCACTAACCTAAATTTGGTTTCATACTAGTCACTTTCTCTATCTCTCTCAGAAGATACTAATGGGTCCTGTAACACAGTCAGTCATTTCAGCAGTGAAGAATTCTGATTTTTCTTAGGACGCCAATCATGAGCATGACGTCGTATGGACATGTTTCATTCTGCCCAAAATACGGACAATTCTAATGAGCCTTCAATGATTAACACTGTTCTTTCAAGTTCTGGATTCAATTAAATTATTATTGAATTAAATCTATGGTGTGACGATAATTACATGACCGTTTACTGCTTTTGTAAACACGTTTTGAACACGCATTGGACAACGCTTGCATTCGAGAACGTGCTTGATACTGTACTATTTCACGTTTGAGGTTTTTATTGAAATACAGAAAAGAAATTAAACCCTTATACACATATATACTGGAACGTAACCAGGGAAATATATCCGACTAACACGAGACTTCAGCCATCCAGAGGATAAATGCTAAAAAAATGATACAACAACATATGAAAGTGGTTTGGCGGCATTACTTTCCTGTTTACTCTTTACTCTAATGATTTTGATTCAAAAGCTATTCTGCACAGGTTCAGGTCCTCAAAAACGGCCGGTATATGAAATCATTTCAGAACGTATTTCCTCTTTTTGTCTCCACCAGGTAAATGTAACTTGGACTAACTGTATATTTTATGTTAATAAGCTACTAATACGCTTAACTAATAAGATTATTGCACACTTTCATGCCATTTGGGTCACAGGATGCCACAACAACTAAATGTATCCTTCAGCCCGATGACTGCCTTCCCTGAAGTTGGAAGTAACCAAAACATCAATGTAAATTTTAACCTACCGAGGTTTTAATCGTAGCATTCTTGTTATTTTAATATTGACTAGCATTTCGTACACTCGCCAACGGCTAAAGGGATGATGTAAATGTACTGTAAGTCCCCATGGTCCGTAGCATGGTGATCTACCTTCTGTTATTGGCGATCTATAGCCTGTTTTTATAATGTATTGTCCATATAATGATATCAGTTTTTACTCTCCACGCTATTTTTAATGCTAATTGTGATATTCTAGTTGTTTTACTGTCCTTCATCGACAGGTTTACAATATACATATAGTCCTTTTCATCGGTAAGTGTTGTCGTCACGATGTGACGTCAAAAATTAACTCACTCACTTCAATATGAACATGTTCACGTCACGATATGGCTGAAATATTGCCGATGTGACGTTAAATATTAACTCACTCACTCACTCACTGGTGATCTACCTTCAGTTGTTGGCGATCTATGGCCCGTGTTATATACTGTACTGTCTGCTTTGATTAGTAGAATGTTTAACTTTTCCATGCTAGTTTTATACCCAAATCTGTGAAAGCCCACTATTTTTACTGTCCATCGTGACAGGTATTATTCTTCATAACGTTTTCATAAATTGTTTTCGTCACTATATGGCTGAAATATTGCCGATGAGACGTTAAATTTTAACTCACTCACTCACTGGAAGTAACCACGTTACATTCTTCGATCCATTCCAATACTACGGCAGTGTCATCACTCGCCACTATAGATTCAAGACATATTCACAAGTGTTGTGAGCACTTACCACGAATTTCGTCCCTTTTTCTCGATGTAACACACGTTGTAATCTCCAACGACGGGGATTCTCTTAGACCATTTACAGAATCCCTCACCGCGGTGTTCATGGTATTGGAGAAAGTGTCTGAAAACCGCATTCCTACGTTCAATTTACAGTGAAACATGAACAAATAGATCAACGCAAAGGAATAAAATACAAGAACAGTAGCTCGAGGACGTGTCCGTAAAAATGCATCATGAAATTGTTAAAAAAATCACCATATTATGATACAGAAAGACCTTTTCCATGCAAATTACAAAAAAACTTGGTTTCAGCATACATTATATCTTGTTGACTGGCTGCGATGACACATTTAGAGTTTGATACCACGATCAAGAACTTGTACAATGTAAAACTAAGTATTCTTATCAAGACACAATTTTAGAACATCATTATTTAAATAAAATTGTTCTCATTTCTGTACTAAACACAATACCTTTCGTTTTATCAATGTTAATTTTCAATTACCACTTGTCACAATAATGTGGTAACTGAATAATTCGATTTTGCAACTGATTCAACATACAATCAGAAACCACAGTTTCGATAGCAAACATCAAGATGAATGGATCAAGTAAATCAATGCCAATACAACACCGGCTATCAACACATAAAATATCGTTAATATGAAAGGAAAACGAAAATGGCAATACCTGGCATCCCTTCAGAACACCGACAATAAAACAGGGAGGACTGCAATGGGTGGCCATTTATCTGCATGGTCAGCGTGACGCAGTCCGAGGCACCTCGATACTTCGAGGGCAGGCGTGTTGATTGCAGGTTACATGCATGGTACTATCCATTTTATCTTTGGCATCCAATTTCAGACTCATCGAATAAGGGAATGTACTTTCAGCACACAACACATAATCCATAACACATTCTTCAGTGTTTGCCAAATAAGTTGTTTTGCTGGTATTTCTTGCCACAGTGGAGTCCTCCATTGCAAGTGAGTGAGTTTTACGCTGAACCCAGCAATATTCTAGCTATATGGTGGCGGTCTGTGAATAATAGAGTCTGTACCAGACAATCCAGCGATCAACAACATGAGCATCGATCTGAGTAATTGGGAACCGATGACATATGTCAACCAAATCAGCGAGTCTGACCACCCGATCCCGTTAGTCGCCTCGTACGGCAAGCATTGTCGCCTTTTATGGCCAGCATGAGTTGCTGAAGGCCTATTCTACCCCGGACCTTCACCGGTTCATTGCAAGTCCATAGCGTTTACAAAATTCATATACAGCGTAACCACTTTCGTTTACCTATGAAATACGTCCTACTATATCATGACAGTAGTAATCACAATCATTATCAATTGGATACTGTGAGTTATTATTTTTTATAAAGTCTTTGTATGAACCTTCACCGGTTCGTGTATTGAGATCTCTTTGAGCAGTGGTCTCCAAGCAGATCAAGAATAGGTTCACCGGCATAACTAGAACCCTCAGGGTACAGACTATAGATAGTTTAAATATAATAGCGTATTAATATTACTTTATTTTACCACCTAATATCAGATGACATCACGGTTATATATCTCACATAGCTGTCTTTAACTAACGTTAATATAACAGCTGGCTTACAAATCGCTTGAGGTGATCTCTGTCTTAGTTTCCTGAGTTGCGTCAATACTTCTACATCTGAATTCCTTAGAGGGAGCTGAACTCTAAGAATTATTCCCAATATGGAATTAAATCGAGCATCTCAACAAAGACAGACAATTTACTGCAGTAACTACACGTGTATTTTAATCTATATATGACGAAAGATTTCCTTTGATATACGTCAACAGACTGACTAACCATGTCAAATATATTTCCCCATTACCCATCTCTCATTATTGGTTCATAAAACTATTGTTGTTTAGGTAACCCTACATTTGTTTTCCTGTGCATCTCCCCGAAAAGGGACGGCAATATATCGTTATATTTAACATCACCCCCAAATTGTTGAGCTTAAACTAAATGTCATTTTGACAAACGTCCGACAGGCTCGACATTGGCGCGGAAAATGGCCCATTATGTATCCCTGAAGAATTCTCCGATAGGCGAGTCATCCTTGATTTATAATTGGCGATATTATAACTCGTTCCCGGTAGAGTTAGAGTCAGACGAAATTCTTGTTTCTAAGAAGCCTTGCCTAAAGATCAAAGACGCCGCCAGTACTTCGCGTTGTAATAAAGTCCGTTTGTCGAATTACGTCATGATGGGCTGACATTAGTTGTTTTCCTCATGACTGTGAGTGAGTTTATTGACAGTATGGGTGGCCACTGGCCCATTATACATTTAAAAGAGAAATACAGTGTGTAGCACAACAAAGCGCCTGGAACATCAGTTATACATTTGGCAATACAAAACGTGATCGTAGTTTAACTGCTAGGAATACATATTTTGCAAGCAGTGATAATACATGAACATTTTTTGATGCTAACAACTGTTGAAATTTGGTTTCTGAGGGAAATGTGAAGTAGTATGCAGGAATGAGGGAGCGTCTTAGACTATCATAAAAAGGACATACCAAACAAAAGTGATATTCTGATTCAATTTGTCTAACTATACACATGGGGCAAAGTCTCTCTTCCCTGGCTAAACCTATTTTCCTACCCTGTTCAATGAATAATCTATGGCCAGAACAGCGGAATGCAGTAAGGGCAATACGATAAACCTTAACAGAAATACAAGATAAGTACTTTTCAAAACCTGCCTCTTGTTTTACAGAGCGGTACAAAGTTAGTTTGTTATATCTGTGGAGATCTTCAAACCAGCGCTGCTTATCAATATCTATGCATCTCTGCTTGAAAGAGGAAATGAAATGATTTATAACACCAACATCCTGCTTACTCCAGACTTCACCAAAGCCATACTCAAATAATAACGACTTTACCTTTAATGCCCAACAACTCAAACCCTGATTTGCTAATGATAACTGGTAGGAATAAACTTTCTTAAGAATAACATTATCATCTTGATACAAGAGTCTTATCCAATACTTGATAATCTTTACATAACAGTTAACTCTAAGTGAATGGCGACCTAACTCACCACGTGCTACAATATTCGGTACAGATCTTTGTAAGTATAAGAGCTTTTTACAAAAACGATCATGGACTCTTTCTACATCTGGTGAGGGGTGAAAACCCCACACCTCGCTACCATATAATAAAACCGGCCGAATCTTAACATCAAATATGTGACATAGCATGTTGATAGGCAAGTTATAGAAATTATATATCTTAGACTTTAAACACTGGATAACTTTAGTAGCTTGGAGAGCTAAAGTTTTTTGAGCAATATACCATTTGCCGGAGCTTGAAAAATGTACTCCTAGATATTTGTAGGAAGAAACTATGTCCACGGGTTGGCCATTATAGTACAATCTTTCATAAGTTTTAAGTTTACCTTTCTTACGAAAGACAATAACTTTACTTTTATTTAAATTAACTAGCAACTGCCATTTATCACAATACCTTGACAATTTGTCTAACCTTTTCTGGAGACCTTTAACTGTACTATCCATCATCACTATGTCGTCTGCAAACAGTAATATAAACAATTGCAGCATACCGATACTGATAGACCACTGATTATCCTGCTCAAGAAATTGCACTAAGTCGTTGATAAAAAATGAAAAGAGAAAGGGGGAAAGCTGGCAGCCTTGACGAACTCCGAAATTACAATCAAAGAATTGAGTACAATTATTTCCTACAAGAACACAAGACTTTACGTTTTCATACATATTTCTAATAAGTCTAAAGACTCGACCTTTAACGTTGCCAATCCATAGCTTATACAAAAGGCCATTACGGGGGACTGAGTCGAAAGCTGATTTTAGATCTATAAACGCACAGTAGAGTCTACCTTTATGCAGTGATAAATATTTGTTTATAACAGTGTCTAAAACAAAAATATTATCGGTAGTCTGAAAACCTTTTCTAAATCCTGCTTGCTCTGGAGCTAAAGTATTTTCTCTCGTGGCCCAAATTGATAACCTGTTGCAAATTATTTTGGCGAATATCTTCGATGCCACTTCAAGAAGGGTAATTGGTCTGTAGTTGCCTGGTTCATTAGGATCACCTTTCTTGTATATCGGGATAATAATTCCAAACGTCCACTCTTTAGGGTAATTACCCGTCTGTAGAATTATATTAAATAATAATCTAAGCATCTCATAGCACGCAGACGGTGCATATTTGTAAAACTCAAGGGGTATTCCGCTGAAACCTGGGGCTTTTCCTGGCTGCATATCATTAATAGCTTCAGTAATTTCTTCATGTGAAATAATTCTATCGAGAAAGTCATTATCAACTGTACTGTCGATAAGTTCGTCATTAATAGAGTCAATAAAGTCAAAGACAAAAGCATAAAAGTCTTGTTCGCTGTCTGCAAAGTTTGTACCCTGAAATAATGAATAAAAATGTTCATTCCAATCTGCGCATGAGATATTATTACGTTGTGTATTAAATGATTTAAAATAAGACCAAAATAATTTACTGTCTTTGGATAGTAAAGCACTGTTTAAAGTTTGTACAAAATTATTAAACACGTTAGCAGATTTCTGTTTACACAGTTCTTTGTACATCTTTTGGGATTCACGGTATCTGTCCTTGTTCATTTCACTGTTAGAGTCACGTAGTTCACGAAGTGCTTGTCTGGCTGCTGCACGTGCAGCACGACACTCGTTGTCATACCAGCTATTGTTATTGTTGCGATTGACAACAGGCTGAGTACCAAAACTCTGCCTCTTGAACGGTTCGACACAGTGATGGAGCACTTCCTGGAAACATGTAAAGGCTTTTTGAGTGTTATTACATTTAATATGATATATAAAATTGTCCTGAGCAATAGAGTCTCTCTGGCGATTCCAATGGTCAAGATATAATCCTCGTTGATCGTCACTCCAAGAATACCTAACACGTTGCAGTTCATCGTATGTTGTGTTTACATATCCTTCAGGCTTTGTTATTTTCAATGAGTAGGCAATAGGCATGTGTGTACTTTCTACTTCGTTATATATTACAACAAATTTTTCAAACAATACAAATGATCTTTCTGAGCATAATACATAATCTACAACGCTACTACCACTATTTGCAAAACATGTAAAGCGTCCATGATCCTGATCACTGCCTATCCTACCATTACATATGCGGAGTCCAGTTGACATGCAGAAGTCCAAGAGGGCATGTCCTCGTTTGTTAACCACGTGATCCTGAGATGTACGTGGAAGGTGGGTATCTTCTATATAGTTTATATCGTCATCGATGGGTAAGTAGTGGGCGTCGTCATTTTCAATGTAATCGCAGTGGTTTCCGGCTCCTGTTCTGGCGTTGAAGTCCCCTTGCAGTATGATGTCACAGTGCGGTTGTGCAGATCTGTACTTCTCTATGTCTTGTAAGAGGAGATCAAAGAGGTTCTCTTCGGCGTGTTGACTGGAGCCTGCAGGTGAATAATAAACCACCCCATAGAACACTACGTTGCTACCAGGTAATTGCACTTTGAGCCAAAGCACATTACAGGATTCAGAAGGTAGGTATGATATATACTTAGCCAATGTGTTCCTAATAAGCACTAGGATTCCTCCAGAGTTTCTGATTGCCCCTGAAGACTTATCTCGGGTGCTACTGAATTGGGTGTAGCCAGGGAAATTAAAATTGTCACCATCGGAGCACCACGTTTCAACCAAGGATACACAATCATACTTGTTAATGAAAGAAATAAAGTCACTGTTATTCAGTTGTTTCTTAAGGCCTTCAACATTCCAAATTACACAATTCACGTTCTGATCATCAGTACGCCTATATGTCTTGCCTTGGCCTCCCCGTTATAACGTGTCCGTAGACTCGCCATCTGCATCAACATCGTTACTCTCCCTGTTGCGGTTCTCAAATACAGGATAGAGCTTGCGAGTTCCCCCCTGTTGGGGGAACGTCCTGACGAGATCAAGTTTAGATTCCGTTTCGTTTAGCTTGTAAAGTTTGTTATCAATAATGAGTTTATCATACCTGAGTGCAGAGAAACTTCCCTTTTCCCGAGCTTGATCCATGAATGTTTTCAACTTGCGGCGTATATCCCGTACTCGCTGTGTATAATCTTGTGAGACAGATATTCTGCTATTCTTCAATTTTCCAGATGCTCTCAAAACTATCATTTTAGATTGGAAATCCTTGAATGTCACTAGTATCGGCCGTGGTCCAGACGACTGGCTGCGTATACGCTTAGCGTTGTCAATAGCGAATTCCTCGCCAGGTATGTCCATGGTATCGCACAGAAGAGAATTCACAGTTTCCAACGTTTCTTCTGCCTTCTCACCTGAAGTTTCTTTCACATGGTAGAAAATAACGTTGTTTTTCTTCACAGAGTTCTCCAAGAAGTCAACTTTATTGGTAAGTATATCCACTGTATTCCTCAGCGAAGCGTTCTCCTCGACTATCGCCGTTAGTTCACGCTCCATTGACCCCATGCTTGCTGTCAACTTGTCGAACCTTTCATTCATCTCTAGTCGCATAACTCTCATTTCCTGGAGCAATTCAGCTCCATTAAATTTAGGGGGACCCGGATTCTGATGGATATCGTTGCTGGTGAATATCGTTAGAAGCGACAAGAACAGTAGAAGTTTACACGCGACTCCAGTACCCGCCGGCACGTGGAGCCTCACGTTTCCTCATGACTATTAATCCTGTCAATACAACTCTACATTTATATAACGAGCCGTGCATAGTACAGAGTTAAGGAACATTTTCAATGGTAAGAATCAAGAAACAAAAATGGAAACTTTCCTCTCAATAAAACTCTACATTTATATAACGAGCCGTGCATATTACACAGTTAAGGAAAATTTTCAATGGTAAGAACTATGGCAAACTGAAGACAACCATAGTCCATGAAAATGTACTTATGCTAACGACTAAAATACCGCGGCTTCAACAAAATGGAAACTGTCCACTTATGAGACAAAGTTAGACAAAATTCGTGGTTAAGACAATCCGTTGACCGATGTTATTTTTCTTGAAAATGGTGTCTGAGTGGGTTAGATCACTGACTTTCAGTGCATTGAGAGTATGGGTTCGAATCCCGGATGGGACTCAACCTAATAAGATACTAGATGAGTACTTTATCGGCAAAGTGTAACACTAATAATAACGTATGTTACCTTTGACCACTCCCTGAATGGCATAGTGTATTCATAACAGTTCAAATCAAAACTACCTGTTTAAACCGCACATGACGGTAGAGCAAAACTAAAACTAAACAAAATCGTGAAACCTAAGAGTTGTTCACTTCCTTTATATATTCACGTCAATGTGCTTATTTGTACTAAGTACCTGTCTGCAAAGGAACCATACTATTTTACAAACTAGGTGCGGAGTCATCTGGTGTTACATGTCTAACCTTAATTACTTCCAGTGATTTACGCCGATAGTGGTTTCAGACAACTGAACAAAACAGACAGAATACGGTGTAGTGAACATCACTGGCCCCTTGTTGTAAAACTCACAGATGTGTATTCCAATGTCTCAGTGCACACGTACAAGGGATTAAGAACTGGACACAAATAACTATTGTCATGGGTACAGCAGATGACATTATCCAACCGAATGATTAGTGTAGAGAGATATGTGAGAAACTTGATGTCTGCAGCCTTTTATGAACGACATATCAGTACAGAACAGACACGAAGGACATGATCACTTGAAATAGCTGTTCTTTTGTTCACCAGCTTTCACTGACAAGAAACCGAACGATGAAAGTCGTGATTTAAGAAATGTTACATAAAGGCTTTAGGAATTCCCCTGCTTAGACAAGGAAAAAAGGCAAAACGGGACAATGTACAGTACAAGGCATAAAATATTTTAACCTCGTCTTTGGTCCTCAGTACGTAGTTTCTCACGTCGTCAGCTGCCAGAATCTTAGAAATGCTTTAACATCAGAGTCACTACATGTCAATATGTACTAGCTGCCTTATTTGGAAACCAAATATTTTAGAAACCACTGAAACAGTGAGGCAGTGTTCAATAATGTACGAAGTGAGCGCTCCCTTGAGAGGACCTAACCTGTGAGAAGCAGCCCGACATTGTTTCAATACACAAGACTGAATTAGACAATTTGCTTTCGTAGCAGAATGGAACCTCCGTGTCCCTTCAGAGTCAAGTGACATGAAAAAGAGGATTGCATGAGTCACCTGCCTGCTTCTGTGTCGTTCGTGTCCGACCGTTGCTTTGTCTGGTTCGGGCTTAGTTACTTACTGCAGAAAACCTTAGTCTTGACTGCATCGGCTTTAATGTCTTTGCGTCTGGTTCAATACAGAATTCATTCCCCTCCGTTACAAAATGACCAACCGTGACATAAAGTTCTGCCACTGAATATCAAACAGATGCGGCTGAGAATAACGACGTATTTCTCTACCTAAATCCCATCCTTCTGAATTATAAGGATATTTGGCGAAATAGCTACTTAAGGTGTCAACCTTCACCGATAAATATTTATCGAAATAGAATCAATAATTACGAAACCTTACGTACGTATTCTTTCGTTGTACGAAGTCATAAGGGCGCGTGTGAACGTCTGGTAAGCAACATTGATAAGAGGTCACAAAGGCTTTACACCTGATTCTCGGTTTGCCATGATTCTACCTCCACTTAAACCCTGCCGTGTGATGTCATCAAATAGTATATTTGCTTCAGAATATCGTGCTATGAAATGTTTATAATGTCGTGTAAGGGTTTACGTCTGTTTAGAATTTTAAATTTCTTTTAATGCATAATATTAACAAAACACAATGTGCGTCTAACTGAACGCAGAGTTGCAATGAAAGCGTAAAAAAAAAGAAAAAAAGGATATATATATGTGTTTGTAGATGCACTTTTTAATCTGTTTCTGTAACATATATAAAAACGAAAATGCCAAGCTGTATAAGTCCCTTCCCAATGGAGGCCATATTCCATCAAGACGTAACATACACAGTCCGACGGGTCGTTCAAAAACTTTCAATGCTCTTGTATGATGTTACATCGTCATTTGGCCTAAATCTATACCCTGACGTGCGTTTTCATGAAACTGTTGTACACTCAGTAAAATAAGGAACTCAGACCATTGTCCAGATGCAACTGAAACGTTCTATCACCTGGTGCAACTGGCCTGTATTGCTGGACGGTCACAATATGGCTGCAATATTACCGATGAGACTAATGCTGGATGCTGAACGACCTACTATCCGTCCTACATGTAATGTTCTTAACTATCCATATAACCGTGAAAAAAATCCTAAACGTAAAAGCATGCTATCCTCTGCAGCTGTAGTTTTCAATATTTTTTATGTGTCTTTAAGTGGTAAAGAAGGCGAAAACTTGTTCAACTCTGCTACAGCTTCCGTTGTGAGGTCAGCCGAAAACCCTTGGGCATGATGCTGTGCTCTTTTTATGTAACATGCAAACTCGTGACAGGCTATTTCCGCAGGCCAGTTATCAGCGGGACAATTCAACCAAATTGGCTTTGCGATTGCCAGTCATGCACTATTGATTTATGTGGGATATATATAGTCCGTGTTTCTGTACATGTACTCTATACTGACATCATGCTGACATGTCGAGCGTTTTCGCCCCTTCACCATTTTATGATACTTTTTTCTGTTTGTGTATTTTTTAAGATAGTTATATCAGTGAGGATCGGATATAGCATGTTTAATTATCCAACTCAACAACCAGCAGGGAGTGGGTGAAGATGTACTAACTGAGGTGGCATTCTAGCCACAACACAATCGAGAGGCGAAGCAGAAGAGTCAAAACTGCCTATATTTTCATTAGCTGTGTCGTGTGTCAGTGAGTTGATGATCGGACCTTTCGATCAAACTTATAAAAACTTGTACTATTTGTATTACCTCATGTTCTCAGAGCACGTTAGCTTGCACCTATAACATTCGTTCCAGATCTTTCAATTAGTGATCTATAATTTTATTAAAAGGATACTTGCCATTGGGAAGCGAGACAGGTCCTTTAGGTTGTCTACTATATTGCCTATCACTGTCATCAAGTGAAACAGCGAGACATTCTATCTGATGATGGCCAAATGGCCAAGGCTCTCATCAAGTCAGGATGGAATTACTTCGATGTGGTTTTACTGGCACTGTCATAGCTACTTCATGAATCTATGCCGGATCACCCCCTGACCCCGTTGAAGGCTTCAAACAAATTACGCACAATAATCGGTATTGTAACTGGCTAAATCACCTCTTACCCTGTTACCTACTTTCATTCTTAGTCCCAAAGCGTTCAATGTAAGCATACCGGGATTTTTAAACGTAGTATTCTTGGTATTTTAATTTTGACTAACATTTCTTACAATCGCCAGCGGCTGAAGGGATGGTGTAAATCCAACAAGGGTCCATGCAGATAGCAAAGGTACTGTGCGTCCCCATGGTCCCTAGTATGGTAATATGCCTCCAGTTGTTGTCGATCTATAGCCGATTTTTATATTGTGTTGTTCCATATAGCTGAAATGTGTTAGATTTCATTACTAGTTTTACATGTATATCTGTGATATTCTGGTTATTTTACTGTCCTTCATTGACAGGATTGTATAATCTACCCTTCATAATTGTTAAACTATATCTTGTTTTCGTCACGATATGGCTGAAATATAACCAAAGTGACCTTAAATTTAAATCACTCATGCAATCCTTCGTCACCTCGGGTGGGAATGCACAGGCCTGTCGTTGACCTCAATCAAAACGTGTGGCATCATTGTTCTTTATGTCTTCCATTTTGAACAAAAATGTTGATGAATAAATAATTTTAGGCGCCCTAATTTGCATGTTTTTAGATTCTATAGAATTATTGTGTTTAAGATTATATTACTATGCACCTAAATGGCAGATGATATTCGTGCTTGGCTTGAGTCCATACTCCCTTTTAGATTAAATGATCAAACCGCATGCCACAAAACCATTACAACTGGGATCTGGTATCACGCCATTTGACCTTGCTGTCATATACTACCTGGATGCCACGAATCTATGGGAAGCCGTTTATCCATTCGTTACTTGACCGAGGATTAGGCTACCTCTGTGATATTAAAGCCACCGAAACTTCAGACACTATGTTCTGATTAAGAATATTTTTTTGTTTGTTCATATATTCAAAAGATATCTCTGCTTCAAGTACTAACAACTAGCCATGATACCATGATTCCAAAAGCATACAACTGAGCTTCTTGTCATGCATTGCCCTCATCAAATGACAGACTGTCCAATAAAACTGCAACATGCCTTTACTCATTACCATGAACAAGTGCTGCTGCAAAGATTTGCTGCCGTTGTTAAAGAAAGATGGGGTGTCATGTTACAGTGTAACCAAATTGGAGCGGAGAACGCAGGAATCCATCTTGGCAGTTCCCTGCACATGCACGTTGTCTATGTTTGAAGGTCATTGTCTGAAGGTTTTATGATCAGCTTATATCTGAGGATGAGCATAATATCGTTTCATTCTGGGCAGTTTCTCTATCACTCTGACCATATTCGTGAAGGACAGTGGGAATTTGTTTTATCTTAGGACGACGTCGAATTGACACAATGTATTCTGTAGGAGCTGTTACCAGTGATTATTTCACCAAGATAAAATTTACATTCAAACATTATCCTAATGCATGTTCTCTCAATTTCTGGCTTTAGTCAGAGAACTTCATATTCTTTTATGTCTTGGATTAAAGCTATCACGTGAACTAAATTACTGAATTTTAACTTGGGAAATACGCGTTGCAGATTTGAATTCGTGAAAGGATGTGGCACTTATTCATTGTACAATACATCTTGCTAACAACATATAGAAAAGGAAGGAAACCTTAATTGACATACATACTGGAGGCAACCATAACGGCATGAAATATGTCCGTCTCTTTACAATACATAAACTGTCGGAACTCAGGGGTTTGACAGACGAGTTATGTTTTCTGTCTCTGTTTACCAAAGCATGAGAACGTCAGTGAACATGAATAACACGACACTATAGCCATCCCGATGATAAATGCAACAAACTGCATACGTGACAGGTATGACAGCATTGATTTGCTGTTGTAATCTATTTGTCTGATTCAATAGAAACATGAATAATTTTCTGCACTTACTTTAGTCCTGAAAAATGGCCAATATGTGAAATCATTGCTGGACAGACTCTCAGTTTTGTTTCCCCACAAACAAGCTAGTAAACGGAAGTTTGACTTTTTGGATAATAACAGATTAGGTGATTAGATTATTGCACATTTCAAAGCAACCTTCTATCTTTAGATTACAGCATCGAATGCAAACGGAAAGGAATCCTGTAGAACTTTCACCACACGTCTGCCTTCCCTCATGCTGGAAGTACCCAAGCTCAATTTCGGGCAATGATATTTACGTACCACTATATCTATGTACAGCAGTTTATTGTGTTGTAGAAGGGTACAAAAGATACATGATATATACGACAGGTTGTTCGACTTTAGACGATCGGTTATCCCACTTCTATTTTTAAAGAACATAATGGCTGAGTTTGTGTCTGGGTGATTAGGCGCCTAACTCGGTTCGAATCCCGAATGGGGAGTCTATACTTCACTGAGAAATATTACGTTTGGCCATCTAAATGATATTGTGTATGTTTGCAATTCCAATCAAAACTATTCTTTGCCGATGGAATTAGAGCAACTCTAAAATTGTCTTAGTTCCGAAACGTCTTCATTTCATCCTTTTCTCAAGTGCCCATGTGTTCAATTCAAAGTGCCTAATTGTTGCGAAACACTGAATACCTTCTTGCATATTATTATGCTTGATAATGTGCCTTGACGAAAGGTGTAAGGAATCCCCCCAGCAAAATATAACACTGACAAGAATAAAATATGCAGTAACATGTATTGAGGAAACACAAGCAAGATATAAAGATTCAAAATAGAAGTTTAGTGTACAATGCAACTGAGTCAAATCTAAAGTAATGGGTCACAAATATATCAACTCACCAAAGTCTTGGTTTGAGAGTGAGAAACAGTAACACAGCGCGCGGTCAAGTAGCGGTCATGTACTTTCGAGCGTTGTTTGTAGATTGAATCATAGATTCATTCTGTCAAAAATTCCCAAAGGGAAGTAACTCCAGAGACCTACCTGCCGCTAAAATACTAATAGCACTGAACATTTATGATACGAAATGTGACCCATAACAACAGTCACTTAATCAATAATACAATTTACAGAAAATACACTCTCGTAACAGTATGAATCATAAACTACGCGCGGAGTCACCTGTCATGAAATGTTACCATTCCATTTGTGTACGTCAATAGCAGTCACACGAGACACTGTAGTTAGCATCACTGAGTCCACATTAAAAGTTCTCAGATGTTTATTCCAATGTCTCAGTATACAAGTATGGGCTATAAAGAATTGAAAACTATTTGTTACTATAAAGATCATATATAAATAATCAAGACTATGCCATCAGATGACTGTTAGATGAAATTATCTTACCGAATGAAGAGTATTATTGATAGACATTGGGGAAACGTAATGTCTTCAGCTTTTGAGGAAGTATAATGTTGTACAATATGTACAGCACTGGCATGAGGGACATGCTCACTTGAAATATTTATTGTGTTTATTTGCAACGCACCATGGCAACTGTGAGTTTTTAAATCTCCACAGAACACTATTAGGTTCCTTATAAAGGTAATGGAAAAATACCACGCACACGGTTTCATTTATGTATAATTTTATGTATCTCTCTAGAGGAGTTGAATTGTGAGAAGCAGTCCAAACTGTCTAACCCGATGGGATTCGGTTAACAATGAAACCTCTGTGTTTTTTCAGTGTCTACTGAGTGGGGAGGGGGGTTGCATAAATGCTGACTGGCCTGCCTTCTTCTGTGTCGTCTCTACTTTGTCTGGTCCCGGCTTAGTTAATTACTGCAAGTACATTTGGTCTACATGTAGATCACATCGGCTGTAATAAATTTGGGTCTGGTTCATCACACTATTCACTCACGACCGCCATATAATGACGTACAGTGACGTGCCGTTGGCATGTTGCAAGCGGGAAGATCAGTTATGGACGTCGCAAGAGCAATGTGACGCAGCCGTCGTATTGTGTATGACTTCGCCATCTACAACAAACTGGCACCACTTCTGATCGCCCAAGGTCGGGCCGTCCACGCGTGACGTCACGAGCAGAAGACCGTCAAATCGTCCTACGTCACTTATGTTACAGATTTCCGCCGGCTAGTCAAACCAGGGCTGAGATGTTTACAGGTCGACTGTCCTCACAGACCATTTGAAATCGGTTGCGGGCTGCCAATCTCCATTCTCGACGTCCATGTCCTGGGCCAATATTGACGCCGTTTAACCAACGTCTGCTGTGGGCCCAACGTCACCTCCGATGGACCCGAGTCGAGTCGTCTTTAGCGATGAATCCAGGTTTACCCTCAGATTCGCGGACGGCAGGCATAGAGTCTGGAAACGACGTCGTGAACGGCATGCCCAATGTTGTATACAGCAAGTCGACAACAGACGTTGCATGGTGTGGGGTGCTTTCTGTGGAAACAACCGTTCCCGATTTCTGTTCATCCGTGGATACCTCACAGCAGCTGCTTACCGCAACCAGGTGCTCACCCCTGGCTCATGACCCAGGTCTGCTGTTCCAGCATGATAATACCCGACTGCATACCGCGATGTTGACACGAAAGTTCCTTCAAAACGTTGGAATCAGCGTCATGGACTGGCCATCCTTGTGGCCATACACAATACTGAGCTGAGACATTCCGAATTTTTATTCTTGTGGCTTGACATTCTGTTTACCCATGTTTTGGAACGGCGGTGTAGCCTAACGGAACTGATTGTGGCACTGTCAGTGTATAAAGTACATTACACAGATCTCAGCAATTAAGTAATAACAATTTAACCTTCTCACTATTACTACAAATGTACTATCCACAGCGTTTCCCACCATAAGAACCAGCCTGCATATATAGTTACGCCTCGAGAAGATCTGATTCTTTTGAGATAACGATATGTGCAGAACTACTTTAATTTACTGAATGAATGAGGTTTAACTCCACTTCTATTCCAACAATAATCTGCATGCACCAGATAACAATGTCATAAAACCCCATCCAAATATAACATGTTATATCCGTCAAAAGTGAAAAATGCTTTACATATAATTCTCGGTTTGCAGTGTTTATATATTGGCACTACTGTGTTTAGACCACGCCCTGCTTGTGCATTAGATAGTATATCTGCTACAAAATACCGTGCTATGTAATGTTTCGAGTGATGTTTAGAAAACAAGGGTTTACACATGATTTGCGTTTTCCTGAGTGCTATGTATGACTCTTTGTTAAACTTAACAAGGAGTGTTTAAATGAAAGTATAGGTGCAAGCAAAGCGTACAGGACCCAAGGGAAATATGTTTGTAGATGCAGCTTTAACCTCTTTTTATAACATGTACCAAAAGAAGACGTCACGCTGCATGAGTCCCTTCCCAATAAAGGCCACAATCCATCAAGAAATAGCATAGAAATTACGATTGGTCTCTCAAAAATCTTCCAAGACGTAGAAAATATAAGCCAATGGACAAAAAAAACATATCTGTGATATTACAAATGTGAATAAGGACAGTGAATTTTGATAACAGGTGTATGGAAATATGCACATGTAACATTTGTAGATATACATACCGTAGGAATGTACTTATATATGTTGTTACAAAGTGAATGAATAACTTACTCAATCAAACAATAACGTACAAGGTCACGTTACATTTTTCCCCTCGAAATCTGTTCACAGCGTTTTGAGTGTACTGTGTTAACTAAGCATCGTACACATACAACTGAGTTTTGAGTGAAGTACATGTCAAGCAACATGTATAGTGTAATCATGAAATACTACAACTAATTTTGATACCATGCTCTCGCGTATGGCTGTAGTGTCCTAGACCTTTTTACTTGTATCTGAACGGTAAAGAAACCGAAAACGTTTTAGAGCTTGACCTACAGCTTCCGTTGTGAGGTCAGCCGAATAACCTCGGGCCCTCTGCTCTGCTCTTTTTATATAACACGTAAACCTTTGACAGGCTTTTTCCGTAGGCCAGTTGTCAGCGGGACAAAGGAACCAAATTGGCTGTACGAATGCCAGTCATTCACTATTAATTCATCTGAGGAACGTATGGCCCATACCTTAAAAACATACACGTTTTCATCTACTTTACATTGACATCATACTGACGTGTAAAACGTTTTTGCCACCACCATTCTATGAGATACATGTTTTTTTTACTGTATGTATATTTTGTAACTTGTTTATGGCTGTGTGGCTATTAGTATGTTTAATTATCCAAATCAGGGAGTGGGAGGAGACGTAATGACTGATGGGCAACGTAGTCAAAACACATTGGAGAGACGAAGCCGAAGAGTCAAAGCTGCCTATGTCTTCATTAACTGTATCTGTGGGTCGATGGTCGGGTTTTTCGATCAAATGTATACAAAACTACTTTGAATTAACTAAATGCTTCATGTTTCCATAGCATTTTAGCTTGCACCTTAAAAAGTGCATGAGCAAATCTTACCGTGTTAGATACGTCATTAAACATTTCATTACTTTTGCACATTGTTAAAGTTCAACTGAATTTGGAGAATGTTTTGCCAAGAATGTTTGTTCCAGATCTTTCACGTAGCGATTTTCAGTCTATCGACAAGTGCAGAGTTTCTCCATGACATGTTTTTATAAAAAGGGCTGCTTGCCATTGGGAAGTCATATAATACCTTTAGGTTGTCAGTTACGGTGCCTATCTCTGTAGCAGCGGGTCAGTTGAAACAGTGAGAAAGTCTATGTGATGATGGCCAAATGGCTCTCATCACCAAGTCAGAATGGAATCAGTTTGATGTCGCTTTAGCTTCACTGCCAAAGCTGCCTCATACAACCAAGCCTGGCTCAACTTTGTGAAAATTATGAACAGTTAATGGATATTGCTATTAGCTAAATCACCTCTTGCCCTGTCAAATGGTTTGATTTTCTTTCTACACCTCGGGGTTGGAATTGTTGGCGGTGGTTGACCTCAATCAAAGAATGTTGCCATTCTCTTCAATAATTCGTCCAATACAGAAAGATTTAGATAAATTAGTAATTTTAGGCACACTATTCTTACGTTCAAACAGGTTAAGGGGACATTTTGAAAATAACGAAATGGATAATGATAAGAAAATAAGGCATAATAATAGGAAAATATATAGCTAACAATATGAAATATTTCAAATTCCCGATACTGGCGATAGATACTTGAGCTTATACAGTACTGATAATATATATTGCACATATATTCCAGGGACATGTCCTTCCGATTTGTGAAAACTCGGGTCTTGGAGAGCTACACCTGTGACTAATGTCATGAGGTCCCTTGACGTTCCGATGATACATGGGCCTGATCACTCATATATCTAGTTATATCTTTAAAAAGTTCAACAATTGAAATATCATGCGTCGGGAATCTCAACTGTCACATAAGTGTCATTTCTGGTATATTCGTCAGGGTATCTGTAGTTCTCTGTAGTTCTGTGAACCCCCTTCGCTTGTGGATTAAATGCTGATCTTATTTGATATATAATGTGTTGGGGAATTTGTGACTACTTTCTGCTCGATTATCACTCATTTGTCTTTTAGGCTATAGTCTGCGCTCTGCGAACGCACACGCATATCACAAAGCCTGCCGAAAGCCATGACAAAGTGGGATATGGTGTCACATTATGCTCAAGGACATATATCATCTCGATGTGATGAATCTGTGCGAACACATTTATGCATTTGTGACTTGATCTAGGATTAAGCTACCTTTTTGTTATTGAGGGCAATGATACCTCAAATATTTTCTGTAATAACTTTTTATACCAAACGCATGAAACTCACAACTGGTGCTTACCAAAAAGCAAAAATGTATAATGTTGAGCATCATTTCAGGGTGTCCCTTCATCAGATGACCACCTGTCAAATAAATGTCATTCTTCATTAAAGAAATAGGAAGGGTCCTGCACAATGTAACCATACTTGGGCGGGATACGCTAGAATTCATCTCCTGGTTTCATTGTCTAAGCTACTTATGAATAGCGTCTGTATGACGATAACATGTTAGATGCACGAATGTCGAAATGTTCAATGAAAATCATGTTACCTATTTAAAAACTTTCATCACAATGAGAGGCAGGTGCTCTGATATTAGGCATTGAAAAGTCTTGAAGCTATCATCTGAAAATTAACCTAATGTCTCTATCTCTCTGAACATACTGGAACGTCCAGTAGTGACACAGTGAGGAATTTTGTCTGTTCACCAAAGCATGGGAACGCCTAACTCGAGTCACTAGCCATTCTGATGATAAATGCAACAAACTACAATAGTGACAGGTATGACGACACTGCTTTGCTGTTGTAATGTCTTTGTCTGATTCAATAGCAGCCAGAGAGGTACTCTGCACATGTTCGGGTCCTCAAAAATGGCCAATATATTGAATCAATACAGACCGAACTCCTGTACAGTCTCCGTCACTTACAGGCCAATAAACGAAGTTTTTACCTTTTCTTTAAATGAAGGTTTGTTAATTAAATTATTGAACACTTCCTGGTCATCTTTTATCATTAGATTACAGCATCAAAGGCCACGACACCCAGTAGACATTGTCCACCAAATGCCTGCTTTCCCTGACGCTGTGAGCACCTAAGTCTCCTCTTTGGACCGACTTCAAGGCTCAGGCAGCGTCCCAGTTGCCCTGTACGATAGATACCAGTTCATTTTAAAAGGTGTTTAGAGAACCTGCTTTGAATCGTGAGCATCTCCTCGTCGTACTTTGTTCAGGGATGACACACCATATTGACGTTTAAGGGCACCTTGTAGCCTTGTTTAAAAATGTTAAACAAGGTTTAAGGTTTCTGAAGACGAAGGGTAACGGCAAATGTACAAGCGTAATTAGTGAGGTAAACTTGATTAGACTCCCATTCTCACAGAAGGAACTGTCATCTGCATATCTGGTTTTCAGGATGTATATTTGCAATAACATGGAACGTTATATTCATGAATGATCAGATGCAAGATATTTTACCCATTCAAGATTAAGATCCGGTTTTTAATCATTTTGTAATCTTGCGTAATTCCTGGTTTCTCGTTGCTCTTTAATTTCATTGGCTGGGTAATATCTGGTGGGTAATAACGAGACCGTGATGAGACATATATCAACGGAAAAACAGATTTCTAAATGTTGACCTATAAATAAATGCTGCTGATAAAGGACCAGCGTGCCAGTGAGGTTTAGATCGCTAGAGGAATAGCCGACTTGACACAGCAAGCAGAACGCTGCGAAGAAACTAGCCCTAGATTAAAAATTGGGAAAAATGTACCTTATATAGGATGAGATATGTCATGATTAGTAGAATGGATGACATTTGCTGATGGACAGTTTAGTGTAACGGATGGTCATGTGAGAAAACTGAATGTCTGTAGCCCTTTAAGATCGACATATATGTGCAACAGATATACACGAAGGATGTGCTCAGTTGAATTATGCACTCTTTTCATTACCAGTCGTCTCTTGGGAAAACCGAAAATGATGATCGCAACCACGCCAAGTTTTCTACATGTCCATATTTCTGTTGTCTTTAAAATACTGTCTGGGTGCTCTTAGAAAATGCTGGCTATAACTCTTAAAGACATACATGAACTTAAGGTCGTCTGGTCTTAAATGTAAGTTTGAGGTTACCAATAATTTGCTGTGCTGTAATTGCCGGATTTATTCCGGCAACCCCATGGTCCCTAGTATGGCGATCTACCTTCAGTTGTTGGTGGTCTCTAGCCCTTTTTGGGACCCGTGGCGAGCCACCTCCTCGTGGTGGGTGCTGGGTAACGCCAAGAGCTCGCCAACACCCCCGTTGTGAACCCGGGGGGATATTTGGTCCACCACCCCGTTTGCCGTGGGTTGCGGCCCTGTGTCGGTGGAGGACGGGAGTCTGGGGGTTGAGAGCACTGGGGACCTGTGACCGCGTTCCCTTTGCTCAACACACCCCTTCGACCCTTACTTCACCTAGACGGGTGGTTGAATGGGCCCGGTTCAACCAATCGGCTGGTCACGCCAAGCCCTCAGTGTTACATTTTGTAATGTAAAAATTTGAAAATTTTATCCTTGTAAGTCTTGACAACTTTTTGGACCCTCATAATTTCAAATATACACTTTCATGTTTTTGTCTAGAGTCCTATGCCCAGAAGGCGGTGGCTCATGGGCCAATCTGGTGGAATGATTAAACTTTAATTTTTCTGCTGGAGTATATCATCCGGGTATCCTTGGTGCTGCAAGCTGGAGATCCGCTTGTTTTTAGCATTGTCCTCGTGATACTCCGTGGTGGGTGGGGAGCTCGGATGATGAACCAATAAATACTAACCATGGAATACCAAACCCCTACCAAAAAGACAAAACGTCCACTTGACATTGATCTTGATGATACTGAACACAGATCTACTAAAGCATTTGACTACTGGCCACGCTTTATCGTAATTGAGACGCTGGATAAGACACCACTGAAATTGAATCCTTTTGCGGTATCCAAGGGAATACAAGGAATTGCGGGTGAAGTCAAAAACATCAGACGCTTGCGTTCAGGTGCTTTACTTGTTGAATGTAGTAAGCGGCAGCAAGCCACGAACCTGATGGCGATTGACTCGTTTGTGAACATTCCTGTGTTGGTCTCAGCACACAGAACTTTGAACACCAGTAAAGGAATAGTGCGAGACCGTGATCACTTATTTGCTGATATGACAGAATTTGATATCGTGTCAGAGATGAAGGATCAAGGAGTCACTTTTGTTAAGCGATTCAAAACTCGTAGAAATAATGAAACCCTTGAGACAAACACATACCTGTTTTCCTTTTCGTGTCCAATTGCTCCAAAATCAATAAAGGCTGGCTACTGTAACATCAATGTGGATACTTACATTCCTAATCCTTTAAGATGCTTTAAATGCCAAAGATACGGCCATGGTGTCAATACATGTAAATCATCTGTTACATGTGCTCACTGTAGCGAAAAAACTCACACGACGGAAGACTGCAACAGCACTTTCAAAAAATGTACTAATTGTGAAGGAAATCACTCATCCTTCTCAAAAGAGTGTCCCATCTGAAAACAGCAATTGGAAATCAACAAAATAAAATTTACACAAGACATTAGTTTTGCTGAAGCCAAAAAACAAGTGCAAAAATCTGAAACTTATGCTTCCGTATCTCGATCAACGTCTGATACAGCCAAAATAACCAAAATATCTATGAGCTGTCAAACCGACTGGACATGGATAAATACTGATTCACCTCAGATTCTGTCACCTGAAATATCCACTCAGACTGCGGAAGTACTTCCAGACTCATCCCGTATTCAGGATGCATCTATATCTAAGGCATCAAAATCCCACTCACAATCTAAATCTGATTCTCAAACAAATGCGAAAGACATTGCAAAACAACCGGTGAAATCAAGACATGTATCTTCATCACAAAAATGTCAAAGTGGCAGAGCCTCGAAAGGTTCAACAAACAAAATCCAGCTGTTTAACAAATTTGGATCGTTGGAGGACATGGATGTGTCCGAAAATATCCCCCACAGGGCACATAGCTTGTCGCCCTCTAGAAAGGCAAGGGGTAGATCCCCAATAAATTCCCCCAAAAGATAGTTTATTCCAATAATATTGTACAGTGGAACTGCAGAGGATTGAGGACTAATTTGCATGAATTACAGCTAATAGTCCAAGACTTTACACCTTCAGCGTTATGTCTCCAACAGACATATTTATAACAAACAGATACATTTGACCTTCGTCATTTTAATGCATATCATTGTTATTCACCTCCGGGTGATAGAGCCACTGGCGGATCATCCATTCTAATCAAACAAAACGTTATTGAAAGCCCTGTTCCACTTATTACTAATATGCAGGCTGTTGCAGTGAGAATTACTTTACATGTAGCGTTTACGCTATGCTCTCTCTATGTTTCGCCGTTTTCAACGTTTGCGAAAACTGATCTTCAAGCTCTATATGACCAACTCCCGAAGCCCTGTATTATAATGGGGGATTTAAATGGACACAACCCACTCTGGGGTAGTGTAACTACAAACACTAAAGGTAAGTTGTTGGAGGACTTTTGTTCTGACAATGATTTATGTATTTATAATGATGGTTCCAACACATACTTACACCCTGGGACAGGGACCTATTCTGCTCTTGATTTGTCACTTACAAATTCAGAACGAACTACTAAATGAATTCGAATGGTCAGTCCACGATGACCTCTGTGGAAGTGACCATTTTCCTACTATACTAAAATCTGTAACTGCATCTGATGTTCCTCCATCATCAAGGCGGAATTGTAAAAAAGCTAACTGGGCTTTATATGAAACCCTGTGTTCTGAAAAACTTAAACCTGAACGTTTTATTGGCGTTCCTGATGCTATCAAATGCTTTTCTGATCACCTGAACTCCATAGCTGATGAGTGTATACCAAATTCCTCTGCAGTTCCACACATAAGAAAACCATGGTTCAACGATGAGTGCAAACAAGCTAGGAAGGCAAGGAAAAAGGCAGAACATTATTTCCGTCGCCATCCCATGGTGCATAATTTAAACAAATTTAAAATTTTAAATGCTAAAGCACGGCGTACTTTTAAACAGAACAGACGCCAATCTTGGCAAAACTATGTATCTAAAATAAATTCTCGGACACCTATGTCCAAGGTATGGAACATGGTCCAGAAAATCAAAGGTAAAGGTACTAAATCTACTGTCCATCATCTTAAACATGGAGATCAATTGCTTACTGATAAATCAGATATTGCAAATAAACTGGGTGAAACCCTTGCTAAACATTCTTCCTCTTCTAATTATGTACCAAAATCCCAGCAATATCAAAAACAACAAGAAAATAAAACTATTAATTTGAATTCTGATAATGGGGAAGATTATAATGAAACTTTTTCTATTCATGAACTCCATACAGCTCTTGATCAAGCTCATGACACCGCTACTGGAGCTGATAACATACATTATCAACTTCTGAAGCACTTACCGGAATCCTGCCTAGAAACTCTTCTCAATATTTTTGATGATATTTGGACATCGGGTAACTTTCCTCCGTCATGGCGTGACGCCATAGTAGTACCAATACCTAAACCTGGACGTGATCATACGGATCCGTCCAATTATCGACCTATTTCACTAACTAGCTGTGTTTGCAAGACCATGGAAAGCATGATAAATAATCGACTTGTTTGGTACTTGGAATCAAATAATCTTATCACAGATATACAGTGTGGTTTCCGTAGAAACAGAAGTACTGTCGATCACTTAGTGCGACTGGAATCATTTGTTAAAAACGCACTAATTAATAAACAACATGCTGTGTCTATCTTTTTTGATCTTGAAAAGGCATATGACACAACCTGGAAACATGGTATTTTGAGGGCTTTACATGACTTTGGTTTGCGAGGTCGTTTGCCTCAATTTATTGCCAACTTTTTAAATGACAGACAATTCCAGGTCCGTGTGGGTTCTACCCTGTCTGATCATTACAATCAGGATCAGGGTGTTCGACAAGGCAGTATTTTATCTGTCACTCTTTTTAGCATCAAGATCAACAGTTTATCAAAAGTTTTAAACGATTCAATTGATGGATCGTTATTTGTGGATGATTTTAATATTTCTTGTCGTGGTAAAAATATGCATACCATTGAACGGCAATTGCAGTTGTGTTTAAACAAAATAGATAAATGGTGTCTTGAAAACAGCTTTAAATTTTCCAAATCGAAAACTAACTGCATACATTTTTGTCGTAGATACAAACCCCATAAAGACCCTGAACTGTCTCTAGATGGGACGCCCATTAAAGTTGTGAAGCACGCCAAATTCTTGGGTCTAATCTTTGATTCACATTTAACGTTTTTACCACATATTAAATCTCTTAAAACTAAATGCCTGAAAGCACTTGACTTGTTGAAAGTGGTTTCAAATTCTAAATGAGGAGGGGATCAAGCTACCCTTCTCCATCTATATCGATCACTGTTTCGTTCTAAACTTGATTATGGCTCCATCGTCTATGGTGGAGCCTGCAAAAGCAATCTTAAACTTCTTGATCCTGTCCATCACCAAGGTCTAAGACTTTGTCTTGGGTCCTTCAGAACTTCACCTATTGACAGTCTTTACGTTGAGGCCGATGAACCATCTCTTGCACAACGCCGTATTAAATTATCTTTACAATATATCACAAAACTATACTCTAACGAATCTAACCCTGCCTATAACTGTGTCTTCAATCCTCTTTATGAGGATTTGTTTAGCAAAAAGTCTTGTCTTGTTCCACCTCTTGGGCTCAGAATAAAGCCGTTTATTGCTGCTGGTGGTATTGAGCTGGACAATATAGCTCCTTTCCGTCTTCTTTCCTCTCCCCCTTGGCAGTTGGTTAGGCCACATGTTGACCTAACATTAACTACATTTAAAAAATCAGAAACGAACGAACTACAGTATAAACAAGAATATAATCAATTGAAACATACATATAACAATTACAAATCCTTATTTACAGATGGGTCCAAGGACGGTGGTGCAGTTGCTTGCGCTACTGTCTTTGGATCCAGAACAATATCTTCTAGATTACCAGATAATAGTTCTATTTTTACAGCAGAAGCTAACGCCATATTAACAGCTCTTAAATATATTCAAAGACACCCTAAACGTAAACAGTATATAATATATTCCGACTCTCTTTCTTGCCTTCAGGCTATTAAAACTATTTCTTGTAAACATCCACTTTTAATTGAAATTATTGAACTGTATAATACTCTTGCTACTGGCCAATACGACATCGTCTTTTGTTGGTTACCCAGTCACGTAGGTATTTCTGGGAATGTGATGGCTGATCTTGCTCAGCACTCAACAAATCTGTGACACCACTTTTTCTTCCATATTCAGATTACAAAGCTTGCATTAGAACGTATACCCGTGATCTGATGCAGAAGAAGTGGGACACTCAAGTAGGTATCAATAAATTACATGAAATAAAACCGTATATTGGCTACACCTACTTGGGTTGTCAGTCCAGATTTGAGGAGGTCATCATGCGACGATGTCGTATTGGCCACACAAGATATACACATAAATATTTGCTTAAAGGTGAGGATCCTCCGTTTTGTATCCCTTGTGATGGAAGAATCACAGTCAAGCATATCCTGCTTGACTGTGTCGAGTATTCCATCACAAGGGATCAGTATTTTAATTCACGAACTCTGAAGGATCTTTTTAATAACACAAGCTCTCATTTAATCATTGCATTTTTAAAAGAATTAGATTTATTGACAGAACTGTAAATAGATAAATATTTTATTATTGGAAGTTTAAATTGGTAACTGTGCTTGTTAGTGGCTGTATCCTCAAAGGGGGTTGAAGTACTGTAAAACTATTGTCCCCCCGTGAGGGTATGTAAGTCCACAGACATTCAAAGTAAATTGAAACTTTCCATGTTTTTAATCGTAGCATAAGTGTATTTTTATTTGCATGGCTAGATGTTCCCAAATTGCTGATGGATGAGGGAATGATGTAAATCCAGCTAGGGTCCATGCAGGTAGCAAAGGTAATGTAAGTCCCCATGGTCCCTAGTATGGTGATCTACTTTCAGTTGTTAGCAATCTATAGCCCATTTTTATCTTGTATTGTCCTGTATAGATAAATTGTTTTAGGTATAGTTACTAGTTTTATATTCTACTCTGTGATATCCTAGTTGTTTTACTGTCCTTCGTTGACAGGTTTTATAATAGACATATATTTCATTTCAGTATTAAATGTTCTCGTCACGATATGGCCGAGATATTGCCGATGTGACGTAACATTTTAACTCACTCACTCACTCTAGCCCTTTTTTAAATTGCATCGTTTCTATACTTAAACTGTTTTAGAGTTAAAAACTAGTTTAGTGTTACGTATCTATCAGTGACAACCTAGATGTTTTACTGTCCTTCGTTGACAGATATTTTACCCTTCACTGTAATGTATAATGTTAATGGTTCTCGTCACGATATGGCTGACATATTGCCGATGTGACGGTAAATATTTACTCATCCACTCACTCACTATTCAGGCAGCCAACTCCGAGTGGAATGATACTTGGTGAACTGTTTACTTCTGATGTGCGTTTTGATCGCAATCCAAAACAGATCAACATTTTCATTATCTCCTGTTCGAGTCATATATGACTGCCAGTTGTCACACTGAAAAACACAGACATCATTTTATGAGACATCTATCCACCAGTGCACTGCGATTTCATATCCATAGTTACCACCAATGACAAGTGAACACTGGGTTGTTATTCCAGATTTGATTCTTTTGCAGATTACCCTCGTGTCGCTGTACATATTGCTGTGTGCAATGTGAAACTGTATCCAAGCAAAGGGACCAGTGAGGATCCGGGATAGAGTTGGTCTTGAGCAGCCCATGCTTGCCGCAAAAGTTGACTGTGCGTGTCGTAAGAGGCGACCACAGTGGTCGGATTGTCAGGTTCCTTGACATGGCTGACACATGTTCCCAATTGCGTATATTGATGCTCATGCTATTGGTCATGGATTGTCTGGTCCAGACTTGATTATTTACATACCGCCGGCATATACGTATTGCTGACTGTGGCATAAAACGTAACTCACTTACTCACTCCGAGGAAAAATGATGTTAAGAAGTTAGTCGGTCATTTTCAACCATCCATCGAGAAATAGTGGTTATTTAGTTAAGTGTGCTAGGCATGTCAAAGATGACGAAGCTGAAATTTCACTGTGCTTGAAATTGTTACGTTTGGTTGCTGATAGATGGACCAAAGACATGTCTTCGCTCTTTCGATCCTGACCTTTATGTGGCATTTGAACTTTGTACCATGTACGTAAATTCTCTCAAAATGAAATGTTTTTCACTTTTGCATTTTTGCTTAGAAGGCTTTTGGTTATTGCAATTGAGCTGACCTTTACTCACATTTGAGTCAATATGAATATTGATTATATACAGAATCCCAACCAACTGTCTACTGATATCAAACATATCAACACGAGTTGATAAAGTAACAAATATCAGAGGCTTGCCAAGGATATTTTTTACCTTTATCAACGAGTGTTAAAATAATTGATATCAGTAGACACGAGGGCGACATTCTATATATCATCCAAAATCATTTTTCATTAGTTTTCAATGAAGAATGTACATCCCTGAACACAACACTGCCCCTAGATTTGCAGTGCAGCGATGTCATAGCAATGTGACGTCTCCATAGCTTGGTGAGGACATTATGCAAAATCTACTAACAAAATGATAGCTCCTAGGAGATATCGTCTGATCTCACACAAGTGACCTTTTCTGGTGATGATGTTAAATTATCGATTTATGCTCTGTGTGTGTGTGTGTCTTGTGCAGATATAGAGCCCTATATACACTCGTCCATAGTTGAAATCCAATAAGAAGACAATCGTCCAGATATGTTCTCCATGTTTCACTTCTTGTCATCCATCGAATTTTCTCCTTTTGAATATAACAATTCTTCTGCAAATCCCATCAGCAGAGTAACGGATGTAGGTGCTACTTTTGTTCCCATGGCTGCCCCGTCTGTTTGCTTATAAAACTTGTTGAAATGAAAGGTGTCGTGTTTCAGAATACATTTCACTGAATCCATGATGAACGTATTTGTGAAATTGCTGTCAACAGCATCAGGATGCTTATTTAGCCAATAGTGCACCGCTTCAAGTCCTAGATCATGAGGAATACTAGTATACAGATGTTTTACGTCAAAGGTTACTCGAGCGGCATCCGTAGGGCAGGTGACTTAAAAAGTCTATGTCATCTCGAAGAAAACTTGGAACCTTGTTTGTGAAATCTATAAAGTTACTTAAACTTTGCGTTCGACTATTCGGTCCTCTAACAACAGGTCTAAATGATAGGTCTTTGGGGTTCTTTACTTCAACGTATTCACAATTCTGCTCCATTATAGTCTTGTCTATTTCTTGACTTTGTACATTTTAGGTAGATCATAAACGTTCGCAGTCTGAGAATTGCAATTTGATAAATAATTCTCTAGTTCCTTTTCGTGGAGCACACCAGAATACTGTTTTACGTGCTTTTGTATTTTCTTCACCACATTTTCCTGGTCGTCAGTTTCCAGAATGCCTCGTTATGTAGTTTGATTTCTTTGAATTCTGAATCCCTAATAGCCAGCCTCTTTGATAACAAAAGAATTATCGTTTTAAATTGTTGTCAGTGATTCTCTCTCCTCGGACGTTGCATTGTGTCTCACTTTGTTAGAATTATTTAAGGGAAAACTTTCCATAATATCTTATTGACTATAAATTCATCCAGATGTTTGTCTCTATTTCTCTAAGATTAAATGTACTTTTGTTTCTCACAAAAGGACGTGAAGATTCCTTTGGTGTCCCAGCATCCTGTTCCGAGGCTTCAAAATATTCCATAAGTCGTCTACAAAACTGATGTATATCTGCTTTCAATTTTTGTTTGTTCTGGTTAGGTGTGTACGTGAATTTCAAACCCCACTTTAGGATGACTTTATGTATCCTCAGGTTTTCCTGAAGATATTAACACTGCCTTTATCTGTATCGATTTCTTTGGTGGCGGTAATAGTTTAAATTATGGTAGGTTTCATAATTTTTGTTGGGACGGTTCCTGCTTCTGTTTTGTGGCCATATGCTTTCTTCAAAACTGGGGGTCAACTTCCCATACGATCCCTGGCCTCCACTATGAAAATCAACCTTTTGCCTTTGTAGATAGGTGTTGGTGTGATTTTTGCTAATCGTCCACTTCTGGACCTCCTTGGATTTAAGTCTATGTCTTCGTCATTCCGTTTCTTGAATTGATCACTTTCCTCTGATTAGACCTGGCAAATCGATTGCTTCAAGCTACCCTTTAATGCATTTGCATAATTCAAATTAGGGTTTTGATCCGCAGGTTTGTTGATTTTCTTTGACACCGTGGAGCTGGCAGTGTTGTTCCGTTTTCCTTGACACCGTTGGACGGCTAGGGTTGTTTCTTTTTTCTTTTATATCATTCTTCTCTTTGCAATATTGTTTCCTTTCCCCTCCATATTTCCACTGATTTAATTTCATCTCAGTATCTTTTAACCATAAATTTATGAGAAAATTCTGAACTTGCTCTGAACTTTCCTTCTGGAATGCACTCATCCACATTACGAATTTTGGATTCATATCGTGATAGTCTTTTCTCTAAAGGTTTTAACTCCTTTGGGAATCTATGGACGGCCAACTGTTTGTGTAGTTGGGTCTCTTCATTTGGTTCATCGGTGATCTTATGAACTCTGAATTTGCGTGTCAGTACTGGTTCCTCACTGTTAAGCCATTGTTTGTAGATTTCTACTTGTCGTTTACTACTGTAAGCATTATACTATACTGCGTCAAAAAAGAAACTTCACAAAATGTAGTTTTTCTATAGATACATCTATGTATACGAAATGGTATCCCTATCTTTCGACTCTAGAGAAACGTTAGCAAAAACCCACTCAAAACCCATCCATTCGTTGTCTAAATGACGTTAGTGACAAGTCAGGTTTTGTATGTGCAGTCGATACGTGATCTTCGCATCGAATTTTCCTTCATTTGCATGTGTTTGTATTGGCCTCAAGAATTGAAAAAGAACACTTTTACACCACAATTCTAATGGTACTTTAAATGCCACGATGTGCAACGTGAACGTGCCATTGGCATGTTGCAAGCGGGAAGATCAGTTATTGACGTCGCAAGAGCAATGGGATGCAGACGTCGTACTGTGTATGACTTGCGAGGTCGTCTGCAACACACTGGCACCACTTCGAACAAGGTCGGGTCGTCCACGTGTAACGTCACGAGCAGACGATCGTCAACGTCACCTCCGAAGGACCCATAGAGACTGGAATCGAGTCGTCTTTAGCGATGAATCCAGGTTTGCCCTCAGATGGAGTGTCCAGGTCTGGAGACGACGTCGTGAACGGTATGCCCAATGTTGTGTAAAGGAAGTCGACAGATTTGGGGGCGGAAATTGCATGGTGTGGCGTGCTTTCTGTGGAAACAACCGTGCCCGATTTCTGTTCATCCGTGGAAACGTCACAGCTGCTGCTTACCGCGACCAGGTGCTCACCCCTGAACCCGTTCCTTTCATGGCAGCTCATGGCCCGGATCTACTGTTCCAGCATGATAATACTCGGCCGCATACCGCGATGTTGACACGAAAGTTCCTTCAAAACGCTGGAATCAACGTCATGGACTGGCCATCGATGTCTCCTGACCTTAATCCAATAGAGCACGTTTGCGATACACTTGGGAGAAGACTTCGTGGTCTTAGGAATCAACCTCAGAATTTGCAGGAACTTGGCCCTGCCTTTGCAAGAGCAATGACGCAGAATCCCCAACCACGTATTCACAAGGCTGGCAGTCGATGAGGAGACGGTGTTTGGCAGTGGTGAATGCGCGGGGCGGCCATACATAATATTGAACTGAAACATTTCGAATTATTATTCCTGTGACTTGACATTCTGTATACCCATGTTCTGGAACAGCGGTGTAGCCTAATGGACCTGATTGTGGCACTGTCAGTGTATCGAGTACATCATACAGAACTTAACAATGAAATAATAACAATTTAACCATCTTACCATCTCTTGTTTGTTTTTTTATAGTGCCCTGAAGAAAGAATGTGAATTTCATTTTTGACTCAGTATGGAATGTACGTTTTCTTTCACTAAGCGTGCACGACCATTTGGAGTACAAACGGTTCTTTATCAGATTTGCTTCATGTTGACTCGAATGATAAGACACAGGGGCATGGTCACTTTTAGAACAAACTATATTTAGTTGCATTCCAGTTTCTATTATATAATTTTTAACCACGTCCCGCACATGTTAAAACATATATAGCATTTTTGCTGCGGCAGTTCATGTTTTGACGGTAAATAGTTTGTCTTTACAAAACGTAAGTTTGCAGTCTTCAGTTACGGTTGATCAAGTTCCACATCGAGGTGTGTGAACTTTTGTTAGACTGGCGGTGTTTGTATCTTGTGAATATTTAGATGGACACAGGATTTTTTTTAGATTTTTAGGCAGCCTAGTGCTACTGTTAATAAACTGCGTGAAACAAAGCATAAGAAATCCCCTTTGAACCAGCCAAATATAACGCAGACAAGACTAAAATATGCAATAATATATATTGAACAAACAATGAGCAAGTTACAATGAATCACAATACAGATTTCGAGTACAATGCAATTGAATCACAAGTCTAAAGTCACAAATGTAAAATATTAACTCAAATGAATCTTGGCATTTATAGTTAGATCAGATAGACTACATGAAGCTTGTTTGCAAAGTATGTTGTCAGGCAGACTATGTCAAACGATGGTGATGTAGACGAAGGCCGATAATCGATGTTTACAGACTTGCGTTGATAGGCAGAGGTAGAAGTCCATAATAATATCCGAGTGTAAGTCCGTGTGTTAGTCCTTGTGTGTCCCTCAACACAACAACCAGCCTTTATATATATTGATACATTGCCGGGAATAACCCGTGAACGTCCCTGGTTAAAATAGGCCTTCAGCAACCCATGCTTGCCATAAAGACGACTCTGCTTGTCATAAGACACATGTCATCGGTTCCCAATTGCGCAGGTCGATGATCATGTTGTTGATCACTGGACTGTCTGATCCAGACTAGATTTTTCATAGACCACCGCCATATAGCTGGAATATTGCAGAGTGCGGCGTAAAACTAAACTCACTCACTCATTGTCGGGCGCAGTGTGACTGTGTCGCCATTCACTTAGAACTTTCTCGAACAGGAAGTAAACAGTAGATTGCCAAGGTCAGGTAACTGGAGCACCATAAAAAATGCCTGCCGCTAAAATACTGTTACCATTGAACATATATAATGCGAAATGTGACCCATAATAACTTTCACCTAATCAATGATCATAGAAATTAGAAAACACACTCTCGTAACATTAGTGATTCGTATAAATTTAGTCATGGATAAACGTTTTGCATGTTATGTTTTACATTTATGCAAAAATTAGAGGGTTTGCTTTTAAAACGGGCATTTGTAAATCTTACAGTCATCAGGATTGTAAGTACAAACAAAATGGAAGAATGTCTGCATTTGTTTCTGTTGTTTTCAAAAGTGTCTCTCTTGGAAATTTTACTGCTTTGTTAGCAGCATTTTCAACTATTTACACACACATCAGTATGTTTTATTGTTGGTACACATTTAAGTATTCACTTAGGTACCGATATTCTGTTAATGTACATTTTGACATTGTCTTAACAAAGCTGAAGGTGTTGGATGGTAGGGCCAAAGAGGTGGGTTCAAGGTATCGTACGTGCAGTCATTTTGGGTTGATACTTGTCATTGCATTGCAGAAGAGGTTTGAACTCGTATACTGACCTACTATATTTTGCGACAGTGCAGCATGCATGCAAATGAAAGCTTCATAAGAGATAACTGGCACAGCACTTCAACTCGGGCCGCGTGTGTTTATATCGACGGCCAGTGTTGAATACGATGTACAGATTAGCTGTAAATTGAAACCCTGGGCAACATGGGCATCTTCAGAATCAATTGGAAAACAAAGCTCTGTCTTTCAATGATAAGTTCAATCAAACAGACTCTATCAGCCTGTTGGCGTCGCTCACTTATTTAATTAACGTCTCTGTTTTCCATGAACACTTACCCCCCTTACCTGTCAAAGCCAGTTTGTAACCTCTTATATAAATGAGATTTCGAGCAATGGCGGTTCGTGTTTGGCACTGTCGTTGTAAAAAAGCCGTTTGCTTTATTCGAATACTGAATGCATTTCGGAGATGTATGGCCAAACGTTTCTGCGCCTTGTTACTTGTGAATGTAATTAAAGAGCGAGATAAGTGATAGCACCGTGGAGAATTGTGCTGGGGGTTTTACTGTAAGGTGATACACTGTTTATTCATGGACGTACGTGGTTGCTTAAAGGCATCATTGTTTAAGCTAGGAACACCTTTTAAAAGATCTTTTTTTCACAGTCAGAACACTTCTTTTGAGGCTGCATTCATTTAGTAGCTCAGAGAATTGCTCTGATGTTTTTCGGAAAGAACCTTGTAAATACTACAAAGACTTTGATTTCTTGATAATTACACAAATGTACTGATTGATTTTGGCATTTCGCTTTCCCTTGTTCAAATAAGGGGTTGTATAAATATTGTGCGTAAATTTGGTTAAAGTGTCTTCGGGAAGACACGGGTTAGTAATATAACTTATTGAAACCTGTATTTATTTCAAAGGATTTGGAGAAGACATTGCGTTTCCAATCTAATTATTTGCTGCATGTGCAATAAAAGGTATACATTTCCGTGACCTTTACATCTCTAAGCATAACTGGGTTTTAGGTTTCGGTAACAAATCCAGTATTACATTTAACAACAAATCCAGTATTACATTTAAACTTAATCACGATGACGGTGTGTTTCAATTTAGGATTCCTGGATGTTCAAAAATAAACAGGTTTAAGACTTTTACTTCAGTTATGTATCTATACCTCACAAATAGTGGGGCACATTTACCAATTTTCTAGAAATGGCATGTGTGTGACACTATACCGGTACACGTTTTATTTATTGCACCTTAGTATCTTCAGTGTGAGGCTCCTCATCCGAGAAGTTAACACACCATTTTGAGATGATCTTAGTAACACTTTCAGTGTCTGCATGTATTCGCGGTGGATGAACACGAGTCAGTTTGATTTCATTATGTGTTTAGATACGATTACTCTTTTGAGCATCTTCTACCCACGCTTTTCACGCTCAGCTAGATCTATTTCAGCAGATAATCGAGATTTACATTTCATCTATCAAATCAGTACTATCAAGTAACTACTTGACAAACCAGTGATGAATATAGTGAACGTCCTAAGGTTGCAATCACACGTACTCTATCGAGACACCGACCCTGGAAACCACGTGATGTTGTCATCTCTTATCACCAGCATTGTGAGAAGACGATATTTGGACCTGAAAGGCGCTGTATTATGGCATCATGAAATGTATTATTTTGCTACGTACGAAGTCTATTTCTAAAGGGCACCAGTGGCGAGCCACATCCTCGTGAAGTGCTCGCCAACCCCCATTGTGGACAGTGGGAAATATTTGGTCCACCAACCAGCTAGCCGTGGTTTGCGGCCCTGTGTCGGTGGAGGACTGGATCGTGGAGGCTGAGAGCAATAGGAGCCTGGAACCGTGTTCCTGTTGCCTAACACACCAATTTAGCCCTGACGTAACCTAGACGGGTGGTAGAACTGGCCCGGTTCTATCAATCGGCTGTTGACGCCACGTCCTGTGCATGTTCATGTTGACAGTATTCTTCTTACATTGTGTGTTGACACTGAATATTGTGCTTATTTTGTTGTACGTATAATAATTGCCTAGAGTTCTATGCCAGAAGGCGGTGGCTCATGGTCCAATCTGATTTATATGTTTCTTGAAAAATATGTCATGGGGAAAACCAGTTTGGCATGTTCTTTTGGATAATTATCAAAGCTATTCATGTCGCTATTTAATGTAGTATAGCATCTCTGTAGTCCTGATGTTACAGGCTGGCTTCCACTCGATGGCGGATGGGGAGCAGAATATATTTATCCCATCACGTCTCTCCTCATTCACTCTGGTTCTTCAAACAGCAACAAACGTCGACATGTTGATTGTGATAATGAAATATCAACTGAAAACATTGATTCTTGGCCTAGTTTTATCATGGTTGCTTCTGCTGAAACTCAAACCTTTTGCCATCTCAGTGGGTATTGAAGGTGCCTGCGGAGAAGTGAAAAATGTCACCTGCCTCCGAAAAGGTTCATTTTTAGTTGAGTGTGCTCGGTGGCAACAATCTGTCAATCTGCAGTGCATTAATACACAGGTTGTTGTCTCGATGCACAGAAAACTGAACTCAAGTAGAGGAATAGGAATCACACCAGTTGTCTTTCCTTTATGAGTGAGGAGGAAATTGTAGCTGATCTGGGAACTCAAGATGTTACAGCTGTGAAGCGTTTCACCCCAAAAGCAAGACAACAATATAATACAAACACCTACCTGTTTACATTAACTGCCCGACCCCTCCAAAGTCCATTAAAGCTTCTATGTTAACATTGCGGAGGACGTAAATGTGCCTAATCCACTTAGATGTTACAAATGCCAAAGATTTGGGCATGGTGCTAAGTCTTGTCATGCAAAGAGTACTGTTCAGTATTGGTAAAAGAAGGCATAATTCACAGTCCTGTTTCTCTCAATACACTATGGACATTGTTTGCACCTTGTGCTCTCTTTACATTCCTCCATCTTATTCTCGTCAGCAAAATGAGCTTCAAATACTATATGACCAGCTTCCAAAGCCTTGTATTATAATGGGTAATCTGTCCAAACGTACACAATCCTCTTTGGGGCTGTACGCATACCAGAAGTTGTGGAAAGATTTTGGAAGAATGTTTGTCCGCCAATTATTTCTGTAGTTTGAATGATACTTCTAAACATATTTACATCCTGGTACCGGTACATGCTCTTCACCTGATTTGTCAATTACAGACCCAACTCTGCTTAATGAATCTGAATAGTCAGTTCTTGATGACCTCTGTGGTAGTGATCATTCCCCTACCATTCTACAACCTGTAAACCCTTCTGATGTTCCTCCATCATCACGATGGAACTCAAAGGCAAAGTGGTCTTTATACGAACCTCTGTGTAGAGACCTGAACTTGCTATTGGTGCTCCTGATCCTATAAAATGTTTTCCCCATGAACTAACCACAATTACCGATGAGTGTATTCCGAAGTCCTTTGTGGTTCCCCACATACATGGTACATGGTTCAACAACGACTGCAAACAAGCTGGGAAGACAAGGAAAAGGGCGGAGAATTATTTCCGTCAACATCCCATGGTCCATAATTTTAACAAATCTAAGATCTTAATTGCTAAAGCGCGGCGTACATTCAAACAAACTAAACGCCTGTCTTGGCAAAATCATGTGTCTACAATCAATTCACGCACGCTCATGACTAAGGTATGGAACATAATCCAGAAAATCAAAAGTAAGGGTTTTAAATCTAGCATTCACCTTCTTAAAGACGAATACAGATTATTGAGATTATTAAATCCGATATTGCTAACAAACGTGGTGAAATGTTGGCTAAACATTCTTCCATAAATATCAAAGACAACGGGAACAAGAAATCTATTAATTTCTAAAAACTGTTATGGGGAAGATTACAACGAATTATTTTTGTTCATGAGCTCCATAATGCCCCTGGGCAACTGCTGCTGGTTCTGATAACATCCCTTATCAGCTCCTGAAACACCTACCAGACCCATATTTGGAACCTTTCTATTTATATGATGAAATCTGGACATTTGGACACTTTCCACTTTCCAAGTTGCGTTTGCAAAACCATGGGACGCATGGTCAATTCTAGACCAACATGGTACTTGGAATCTAATAATTCAGTAACTAACATTCAGTGTGGATGTCAGAAAATTACGATTAAGAATTTAGTTCTAGTAGAGTCATTTGTGACAAATGCAATTTTTAACAACCTACATGCAGTGTCTATCCTTTTTGACCTAGAAAAGACATGCGACAGTACACGGAAACACGGCATTTTAAAAGATTTACATGATTTTGGATTACGAGGCCGTTTGCTTAAGTACACATCCGAGTTTTTAAATGACAATTGGCAATTTCAAGCCTGCTCTGTCGTTATAATCAGGATCAGGGTCTCCAACAAGGCTGTATTTTTATCTGTCACATTGTTCAGCATTAAAATAAATAGTCTCTCTAAGGTTTTAAATGATTCCATTGATGGATCTTTATTTGTGGATGATTATGAAATTTCATGGCGTAGTGGAAATATGAATACTATTGAGAGGCAGTTACAATCATGTCTAAATAGAATTCATAAATGGTCGTTAGAAAATGGATTTAAATTTTCAAAGTTAAAAACAAATCAAACTGTATCCACTTCTGTAGGAAATACAAACCTTTCAGAAATCCAGATTTAGTTTTATGTGGCACTCCTATTCATGTTGTAAAAGAGGCTAATCTCCTAAGTGTAATTTTGTATCACCACTTGACCTTTTTACCACTCATGAAGTATTTTAAAAATACATGCCTGTGGGCCCTCGACTTCATGAAAGCTGTTGCCAATTCTAAGTGAGGAGGGGATCAGAAAACCCTCCTTCAATTTTATAGAGCACTAACCCGTTCAAAACTTGATTACGGCTCGATCGTACATGGTGGAGCCTGTAAAAGTAACATGAAACTATTTGACACAATATATTTACCATCAAAGTCTGAGATTTTGTCTTCAATCTTTCCGTACTTCTTCTATTGCCAATCTTTATGTAGAGGCTGATGAGCCATCTCTAAAAGAACGCCGTATAAAAATTATCGTTACAGTATGTCACAAAACTCTATTCTAGTGAGTCTAACCTTGCATATAACTATGTTTTTATCCTCTTCATGGGGATCTGTACAAGAAAAAGTCCTCTCTTGTTCCACCCCTTGAGATTAGAATTAAAGCATTCATTTCTTATCCTCTTCTTTCTTCACCTTCTTGGAAACTGGTGAGGCCGCAAGTTGTCCTAACACTGACAACATGTAAGAAAGAGTAACTTATGACTTACAATGCAAACAAGAATATAATCAATTAAAAAGTAAATATAGCAATTACAAATCACTATTTACATATGCCTCCGAGGGCGATTGCGCAGCAGCTTGTTCCACTCACATTGGATCTAGAACAACTAGATTACCGGAAAGCACCTCTTTTTTACAGCAAAGGCAAAGGCCACATTAACAGCTCATAAATATTTTCAAAGACATACTAGACATAAACAATGCATAGTCATTTCTGGTTCTCTTTCGTGCCTTCGGGCAATTAAAACTCTTTTAAACATTCACTCTTAATTAAAATTACGAAATTGTGTAATGATCTTGCTACTGGCCAATACGACATCGTTCTTTGTTGACTGCCCAGCCACTTTGGCATTTCTAAGAACACAATGACCCATTTGGCTGCTAAGGCAGCACTCAACAAATCTGTGACACCACGTCATAGTCAATACTTTGATTATAAAGCTGTCCTCAGATCTTATATCCGTGACCTAATGCAGACGAAGTGGGACACCATGGGATATATCAATAAACTACATGAAATAAAACCTTATACCTACTTGAGGGGTCAGTCCAGATTTGAAGAGGTCATCCTACGGCATAGTCGTGTTGGCCACACACGATATACACATGAATACCTATTGAAAGGAGGATCCTCCGCTCTGCATCCCTTGTGATGAAAGAATCACAGTCAAACATGTCGTGCTGGACTGTGCTGAATAATCCATCACTAGGGACTAACTATTTTATAGCACGAACTATGAATGATCTTTTAGCAATACAAGTTCTCATTTAAATATTGCCCTTTTAACTGAATTAGATTTGTAAATAAATTAATATTTTATGATTGGAATTACTCATATTGTTAGTGCCGTTATCCTCAAGGGAGATTAAAATTAAAGGCTCTCCGTAAAATTATTGTCTTCTTGAGAGGATACACAAGTCCCAAAACATTTGAAGTGAAATTGGATCCTCCATTTTTATATTTGTAGTATTTTTGTCATTGTAACGTGTGGCTAATCTTGCATACAATCGTCGGCAGCTGAGGGGACGACGAGAATCCAGCTAGGGACCATGCAGGTAGCAAAGGTACTGTAAGTCCCCATGACCTCTAGCATGGTGATCTACCTTCAGTTGATGCTGATCAATAGCCCATTTTTACATGGCATTGTCTAAACGTTTCTGTTTTAGAAAGTACATACTAGTTAGTTTTACCTCTTTTTGTGATACTGTATTTATTTTACAGTCCGTCCATGACTGGTTCTTTATTTATTGTGTATCTACAACATTTCTCGTCATTATATGGATGCAATATTGCCGATGTGACGTTAAATTTGAATTCACTCACTCACTCTGTTCCTAATGCATTGAATTCCAAACATTGTGATTCATCCAGCCTCATCATTTCAGGTTCGTCAAACTGCAGCTTTTGGCTTCGATTAAGGAAGACTGGTTGTGGGATGTTTCTGTGTGTGCATGTAATGCAAATAGTTTATGCTAGTTGTGATTCCTCGTGAGCTTAATTAACCCCGTGATGGATGTCTCTATTTTAGCACACAGGTCACAGCTGGCCACAAAGCACTGGGCCTGGAGAAGATGTTGTGTAATTAATTATTGAAGCGTAAATGTTGATTTCGTATCTTCCTGCTGCTGTTAGCTGGTTGTTCCATCGTTTTAATGTCCAGTGCCAATGCATCGGGGCATTCTAGGATTATCAATCCCTATGACACAAAAACATTTCATTCAATGTTGAAAATATCCAATATGGTAATATGTAACACTTCCGTATTTTGAGTCAGCTTATCATTTGACAAGAGTATTGATTTTTCCTATAAAGAGTTTCAAGATTGTGTGGTGATTGAATAGTTTTAATCCTTTCTTACACCTGTACAATTTAATCCTGATATATTTGTCATGCAATCAATATCAAACTTACTTCCTTGATATGAAATCGAATACCTTCATTTCTAATAAAGACCAAACCCTTTGAAGAACGATTACGTGCGCTCCAAAGTCCTCGACCTTCTCTACGTTATATTTTCATGCTGAATGGTTTAGATTTTATAAACAGGTTTTAAGACAAAACAACACGAATCAATTCGAGGATTGACTATTGCCCAATGTTTAACTATAAGAAGTCGTTTCGCCTCCATCTCAATTAGAGTGAGTGAGTTTAGTTTTACGACACACTCGGCAACATTCCATCTATATGGCTGCGGTCTGTAAATAATCGTGTCCGGACCAGAAAATATAGTAATCAACAAGAGCATCGATCTACGCAACTGGAATACGAGCATGGGCTGTTGAAGATGAATTCCACCCCTGATCTTCATGAGAACAAAAATTACTTGCGAAACGTAGACCTTATACTAAATATGATATTGATTTCAAACATCTGTCTCCCTTCTGCATATTGGTTTGCATATAAGGATCAGTTCCATTCCGGATCCCTGCAAGGATCCAGGTCATATGAATCAAGACGATTAATATTCAATTTTGTCTTAATTCCAGCTATGTGGCTTTGGACTGTAAACTGGATCGGATACTAGACACCATCCAAGTTAGCAAGACTGTCCACCTATCCTGTTACTCGCACTACAGGTCGATAGGGCGTTTGCTCGTCACGCTGTGAACCGCCGTGGTATTCCTGGAATATTACTAATAGCAGCGTAAAACTCAACACAGTCGTTACTCGCAATACAAACATGCTGCGACTGGATCTAACCAGGATCTTATATGCGCATATGTGAAATTCAAGTACTTGAATATGATTGTCTTATGTACATAACAGTGATATATCTGTTGCTGGTAGATGATTTTGCTGTGTTGCCAACCGATGTTCAACGTACTTCGTGAACGCACATAACGTGAAACCATGCATGATATGCATATTGCCTTATTACTGTTAACGATCCTTCTGGTTTTTGGTTTCATCTACACCCTTATGGTAGTAAGTGATGCATCTACTGACTCAGAGAGCCTTTAGTCCCTGGACAATTGTTCGCCTTCTTTCAGAACAGGATTCATCAATTAGCGAGCAATGAAAACAGTGAGCTGTGTCGATAACCACTTTCCAAATTTGATCAATAGACAGCTTCTTGTAAGGTTTCAAATTTATCCAAGTGTAATGGATCTCCTATCTTTAAACCAAATTACTGACTGTGCCTTTTATCATTAAAACCCCAAACAGAGGGTCCGCTTGTCCACAAGTATATCAAGTCAGCGATTAGCATGAGATATAATACTATGTGAGAAAGTTATTTTAATGCCTGTTACATTCAACCTTGTTCCGAGTTTGTTTGCCGATGATACTGTTCATACCTTGACACTTGTTCAAGATGAATTTACTTCATTTCGAATGCATAAAATATAATTCGACCAGAAATTCAATGAAACATCAAAAGACTGTAACTTCAGTCCCCTAACAGTGCCTGACCATGTATGTCCACGACATTATCCGAAAGATTACTGCTATTTTCTTTGTCTTTTTTTTCCAAAGTGATTAGATTCTTAGTTCTGATCTTTATCATTTGTTTTCTCTTATTAAACTTCATTTTAGAAATAACTGGCAATTGTAGAACATTAACTTGCGAAGCAATGCAGTACATAAACGTACATGATACTACAGACGTTTTTAGTTTCGTTTTTAAACACAAAAAACCGACTGGCTTAACAAAGAAGCATAAGTCGTAAAATTTTAATTGTTGGATATTTACATCATGATAATTGTTTTCTTGCCTTTTTGTGCAACGTTGAAGATCAGTTAAATACAGTAACTTTCAAACAAAGTTTTCATCTTTACTTTTGCAGAATACAAATATAACGTGCTGTCAGCGGTTATATCAAACATTTTCGAAGCAAAATGTATTGTCATCACAACGTTTGGTATTTTTTGCTATCTGAACCAGCAGTCAAACGGTCCTGACATTGACAATTATGTTCCTGCATAAATCTCTGCACATCATTTTAGTTTAGTTTTTAATTGCAGTTGTAAAATGTCACATAGCTGGATAGCCGTGATTGATTTCGAGGGCTGTATGCTGCTGCCATATTGCACGGACTGTGTCTGTACAATATGTAACCATGCAAGCATGCACAATGAGTTACGATACAGAGAGTAACCTAATGATCAAACTGAAGCAGAAGACAACAATTTACAACTACCCTTGAACTGGCAGGTGACCGCCATTAACCAAGACTGACGCATCCGTTTCGCAGCAAAATATTTCTGTCTCCTATCATATTCAACCATCCGCTGCCAGGTCGAAAGGTCTTCAACTACGTCAGCAAGAACTATCAGACGATCCTATCAATTTGTTTCAGACGAACCCTGATCTTCTGAGCATGTATGACACAGTGATTAACAATTTGTATTTTACTTTATTTCCACTATCACACCAGCAGTACCTGGTGATGAATTAAAGGACCCAAGAGTCTGTACAGCTCACCTGTTCGATAGTTTCGGAAAACAACGACATGTCTGCATATACAATCCGACAAAAACCTGCTTATGACTATCGCTTCATGACACACAATAAATACATCATGTATTTATAATTCATTAGCATACTTTTATTGAATTAGAGATGACAAGGGTTAAAAATAGATACCGGTGTGTACGTAGACACTGTCGACGCGAATAGCAGTGTAGAAACCGATACCGAGGTGTAAGTAGACACTGTCGATACGAATACAGGTATAGAGTGTACAAACAGACGCTGGTTTGTAGGTACACACTGTTGACACGAATACCGGTGTAGAAACAGTTACCAGTGTAGAAGTAGACGCTGTCAACACGAATACCGGAGTAGTGTGTATACACAGATGGTGATTTGGTAAGTAGATAGTGTCGACACGAATACCGGTGTAGAAACAGATGGTAGTGTGTAAGTAGACACTATCAACACGAATACCGGTGTAGAGTGAAGAAACAGATGCTGGTTTATAAGGAGACACTGTAAATATGGATACCGGTGTAGGAACAGTTGTGTAAGTAGACACTGTCCATACGAATGCAGGTATAGAGTGTATAAACGGATGCTAATTTGTTCTAAGACACAGTCAGCACGAATACCGGTTTTGTCTGCACAAGCATAAGTTGATTTGTAAGCAGGCAGTGTCGACACGAATACCGGTGTAGAGTGAAGAAACAGATGCTGGTTTGTAAGTAGACACTGTAAATGCGGATACCGGTGCAGGAACAGATACTAGTGTGTAAGTAGATACTATCAACACGAATACCGGTATAGAGTGAAGAAACAGATACTGGTTTGTACGTAGACACTGTCGACACAAATACCGGTCACTGTCAACACAAGTACCGGTTTAGAAAGAGATATTGCTGCGTATGTATACGCTGTTAACACGAATACCGGTGTAGAGTGTAGAAATAGATACTGGTTTGTAAGCTGACACTGTCGCCACGAATAAAGGTATAGAGATTGTGAGAAGACACTGTCGACAAGGAACCAAGTGTAGAAACAGATGTTGATCTGTATGTAGAAACTGTCGACACTAATACAGGTGCAGAAACAGATATTGGTGTGTAAGTAGACACTGTCAACACGAACACCGGTGTAAAGTGTAGAAACAGATGCTGATCTGTATGTAGAAACTGTCGACACTAATACAGGTGTAGAAACAGATATTGGTGTGTAAGTAGACACTGTCAACACGAACATGTACATGTAGAAACTGTCGACACTAATACAGGTGCAAAAAACAGATATTGGTGTGTAAGTAGACACTGTCAACACGAACACCGGTGTAAAGTGTAGAAACAGATGTTGATCTGTATGTAGAAACTGTCGACACTAATACAGGTGTAGAAACAGATATTGGTGTGTAAGTAGACACTGTCAACACGAACATGTACATGTAGAAACTGTCGACACTAATACAGGTGCAGAAACAGATATTGGTGTGTAAGTAGACACTGTCAACACGAACACCGGTGTAAAGTGTAGAAACAGATGTTGATCTGTATGTAGAAACTGTCGACACTAATACAGGTGTAGAAACAGATATTGGTGTGTAAGTAGACACTGTCAACACGAACATGTACATGTAGAAACTGTCGACACTAATACAGGTGTAGAAACAGATATTGGTGTGTAAGTAGACACTGTCAACACGAACATGTACATGTAGAAACTGTCGACACTAATACAGGTGTAGAAACAGATATTGGTGTGTAAGTAGACACTGTCAACACGAACACCGGTGTAAAGTGTAGAAACAGATGTTGATCTGTATGTAGAAACTGTCGACACTAATACAGGTGTAGAAACAGATATTGGTGTGTAAGTAGACACTGTCAACACGAACATGTACATGTAGAAACTGTCGACACTAATACAGGTGTAGAAACAGATATTGGTGTGTAAGTAGACACTGTCAACACGAACACCGGTGTAAAGTGTAGAAACAGATGTTGATCTGTATGTAGAAACTGTCGACACTAATACAGGTGTAGAAACAGATATTGGTGTGTAAGTAGACACTGTCAACACGAACATGTACATGTAGAAACTGTCGACACTAATACAGGTGTAGAAACAGATATTGGTGTGTAAGTAGACACTGTCAACACGAACATGTACATGTAGAAACTGTCGACACTAATACAGGTGTAGAAACAGATATTGGTGTGTAAGTAGACACTGTCAACACGAACACCGGTGTAAAGTGTAGAAACAGATGTTGATCTGTATGTAGAAACTGTCGACACTAATACAGGTGTAGAAACAGATATTGGTGTGTAAGTAGACACTGTCAACACGAACATGTACATGTAGAAACTGTCGACACTAATACAGGTGCAGAAACAGATATTGGTGTGTAAGTAGACACTGTCAACACGAACATGTACATGTAGAAACTGTCGACACTAATACATGTGTAGAAACAGATATTGGTGTGTAAGTAGACACTGTCAACACGAACACCGGTGTAAAGTGTAGAAACAGATGTTGATCTGTATGTAGAAACTGTCGACACTAATACAGGTGCAGAAACAGATATTGGTGTGTAAGTAGACACTGTCAACACGAACATGTACATGTAGAAACTGTCGACACTAATACAGGTGTAGAAACAGATATTGGTGTGTAAGTAGACACTGTCAACACGAACACCGGTGTAAAGTGTAGAAACAGATGTTGATCTGTATGTAGAAACTGTCGACACTAATACAGGTGTAGAAACAGATATTGGTGTGTAAGTAGACACTGTCAACACGAACATGTACATGTAGAAACTGTCGACCCAAATACAGGTGTAGAAACAGATATTGGTGTGTAAGTATACACTGGGGAAACGAATACCGGTGTGGGTCTAGAAATACAGTAGAAACAGATGCTGCTGTGTGACTTCCAAATTTTATTTCAATATTTTTCTTCATTTCAGAGAAGCAGTTATTTAGTTACATCTTCAACTGTGTGAGAATATGGATGTACAAGAGACTTGTAACAATAATAGCATCGTGTATTACCATAAGCATATAAGCAGTATACATTTCAGAGAGGCGGTTACGCAATTACAATTACCGTTGTTGTTAGAGTATGGATGTACAAGGATGCTGTAGCGATACTAGCATAGTATATTTCTGTAGCATATAGACAGTATTCATGCATTTCAGCGAGGCAGTTACGTAGTTACATCCGTACTTGTATGGGAGTATGGATGTACATGGATATTGTCACGATAGTGGCATGGTATATTTCTGTTTCATGAAGGAAGTGTTCATGTATACATATTCAAATAAAGTACATCCATAACATGAAAAGTAGTTCTTACCACACTCAGGGTGAAAAGGTACATTCGGTCTGCATGACGTTTAGGTAGTAATGTGGTGTAATATAGGCATAGCCAACAAATGAGTAATAAGTTCCGTCAGATGATAGCACCTCTTACATATCAATGATACATGCAGTGGTTAATATATACCGCACCTCTAAAAACAAATAACTATGCTCCCAATTGTAGTATTAGTTCCATGGGCCATTTCCGCTGGAAATTTGTCATGATGTTATTTTTCCGCTGGAAATTTGTCATGATGTTATTTTTCCGCTGGAAATTTGTCATGATGTTATTTTTCCTGACTATTCCAAAAATTAATTGGACATCGAAAGCCTGCCTCCCTACGTCGTTACTGCAGTGAAGTGATCGAATGCTCAAAGCCTCGTGGCGCGGATAGATGTTTAGCCATGTACCTCCTGATGTTTCCCACTTGCTTTTATTGTTAAAACCATGTCCAAAAACATCGAAACATAACAGTGTTTATGTATAATAAATACATTATTAATGACGATTAATTAATGAATAATCACACTTTTCACGAATAAACCTGAGACCTTCTTGCCTGTCATATCAGAATCAGAATCGTTTCGTATACGGCAGTTTTCATCAGGCATGTGAATGCTTATCATCACGCTATAGAAAAAACAAAACCAAACAAAAAAAGCCACACACACACACAAAACACAACTGTGGAATCTAATTCGAAACGCTTACTGCAGTGTTTCATTTCGTATCATCGAGCCCTGTTTGAAATCGGAAGCATTTTTCTTGACGGCTTTGCAATAGTCTTGGATTTAGAATCATTATGACAAACAGTCATAGCAAGTGATCCGAAAGGGCAGCCTACAGGTGTAACAGTATATCCTGTGTCTATTTTTACAGCAAATGCAAACAGGTTTCATCTGGACAGTTTAGATGGAGATACAAAAATGATTAACCATACACGCGCGAACAGTTTTATAAATGGGGAGAAACACGTTTTGCACGATCTAGCTAAATAATCCAAGGAAGCCGTGTTTATTTGTAGTCGCAACATTGGTATTTCTGCAAGATATCGGATAACACGGTGTTGATTCAGCGTCATTTGAAGGATGATATTGACTCTGCACCTGAGTAATGATGTTCGCATTAAGGTTTGTAGTCTGGGTGTAGTTTATATAGGGTTAATTGATTGTTGTACTTCGGGCATAGATGTGGGGTACACAACTTCAAACACTTTACACCAACGTTTGCTAGAATCTGTGGTAATTCTATCTGGTTTCCATGTTGATACGTACGGCACGTTGAGTTTGAAAAGAACACTAGGGCTTGGACCCCTCCAGGCAAGGACGATTACATCAAAGCATGCGCGGTTGTTACCGCTTTCTATCTAATTGGAAACCTATTTAATTACAAGAACTGAAGACAGATTTAAGAGTAGGGAAAGGTTTATCAAGATGTTCTAATGCAAAGATACCTTAGCGTTCTGTTACATTTGCACTAACGATAAATGTTATTCATACCGTCGACACCAACCTACAGGTACGGGAGACACAAATGAATTAGATCTTATTGGAGAATAGAACTCGCATTGTCACCACTGCGTGAGTAGACATTACCAGACTTACAATGATCATGGTAGTTAATGGATAACTACAAGGAACATATTGTGAATGGACGATGTCCTCAAATGCGTCCATGCATCTAGCAAACTCCTATCAAATTTAGCTACCTTACCCTTGCGGGGAGATCTCAAATTTATTATGCGTCATAAAAGAGCTGTGTATGTCACTGAATTATCCTGTGAATGTGTCCGGTTGGTTTTAGACAGGGATATGCTGTCTTAGGAAAATATTCACGAGCTGTGAAGGCTTTCAGCGATCATTCCGATATATTGACGTTAGTGCTGTTACGATCCACATTTTTTCCCTTTGTGACGGTGCACAACTCTGTGCACCTTAAACATGCCACGTTTCCGATGGTAGGTGACCAGATGATGGACATAGAAACACGTGAAGACGCCTAGTATACCGGGTATAGAGACGTACAGTATCACTGGACAAAATATTGTGACTAGGTGTCTTTTAGGATTAGCTCGCTTTGTAAATATTAATAATATGCAATTTGCTGATGACTTGACATTCTTATTGTTTGTTATCACTTAATCCTTGTTATGGTTTCATCAAAAAGATATCATTGTTCCCCCAGAGATTAAACCAGAGTCATACTCTTCATTGCTTGGATGCTGCCTTTGGCACTACCGTGATGTGATGACCAGGTTTTGTCCATCAACTGTGTGTGTAACAACTCATGTGTATACACGTCTCTCTCTCTCTCTCTCTCTCTCTCTCTCTGTGTGTGCGTGTGTGTGTGCTCATGTGCTGTAGCAGAAATAATTTACGTCAAGATATGCCGAAAGATGAAGCATGAAGTTAAAACAAATCCACAAAGTTTACAATTGAATAACTACACAAAGTATAAATACACATGTCGCTATATAACGCTAATGTTAATGCTGATTGTGTGCACATTTAGAAACAATTGAACCTTCTGTATATGACAAGATCACGCTGATTGAAGTAAGTGTTCTGGGCCTTAACGGTGATAGAAAACTAACGAAGTTCAACATTTGATGCGCTACACGTCTGGTTATCTCGACAAATCTTGGGGCCCGTAGGGGGGAGACGCTCTCATTATCTGTCTACAGTTCATGTAAGTAGCTCAATCCGGGACGAGGCACGTCCCAACTCGTGTAGGAAAAATATAAATCGTGGGTGAATATCTAAGCAAGGTAATCATGTGGGGAAAAACTCCAGAGCGCTACATCTTGATATTATGAATGCATTTTCGTGTCAAGTTTCATGTCGATAACATCTCGACGGGCCTATGTAGTGCCTGGGTTTCGCCTCCGTGTAGACGAACTGCTAAATAACATACATAATTTTTCGTTTTGTTGTTTTTGTTTGTGTGTTCGAAGATTTGAAATCTCATCTTGGCTTAAAGATGTCACTTATTCTGATGGTCTATTTCCTCGGTTAATCATTAATCACAGCTGTGTAGTAATACGTTTTCAAAGGGAAATGACGATGATTACAAAAATTCAAAGACTTGATGGCTAGTAGTAAAGAAACATTTGTAACTGGATTCAGGGTTAATGAGTAGTAATTTGGTATATTTTTCACCAGTTAAACATAACACGTGTTTGCCGTAGGCGCCTAACAGAATCGTGTACTCAGGCTCCCAAATTTAGTTGCCATCATAGAGTAAAGTTTGGATATTCTGCCCCAGACATTTCAACAAGTAGCTCAATTTTCTTCCGTTTACTAATTACATATTATAGTTTTGGTACTCAAGGTACTGTGCCATAGCTTCCATAGCAATATTATCCAGCCAATACCCTGGGGCTGTGTTGTCACACGGCAAGAGGGAAGGCGTTACCCCCCAGATGTTAATTCTTTCTGTCTGCACAGTTAGTGTGACAACAATCCATATCAATCTGTGGATTGCTTAGTTGGTTATTCGAACACTTTGCCAGTTTGTCAAGATGGCAAATTCATGTAGGTCTTATGTATGAAACTGAAGAAAATCAACATAAGTAATTATGACTGCTTTTAATGCAATGCATAGGGTAAACCAAATTCTAAACATATGTTTGGTCTCTGTTATCACTTACTTTCCCTACACCACTCATCTTTGTTAACAAACCTCCACTCATTTGAAAAATAATTTGTCATGTATTCATTGCAATATATATTCTGTCTGGAACCTAATTTTAGTAAAGCACTTTATTTATTTTACAAGTAATAATTGCCTCTAGTTCCTTCCAAAGTTCAAGAGTATTTCAAACATTTTTTCATAACTTAAAAGAGGTTGTATCATTGTATCGTTTCCAAATTATGGCTCAGTCAAAGCATCGTGGTGTCATCTGGAAGTAATTACTGGCAGTGACGCTGCCTCGGCTATCTTCGGGTATTCTCGGCAATCTCCCGCAGTCTTCGGCTCCCTCCGGTTGCAGTACAAAATATGTGCACCGGATGTAAACAAGACTTGGCGTCATCGTCTGCTTCATATGTATCCTAACATATCAAAGCCTTCTACAAACTGATACCATCTTGTCTTATATGTACTTGTGGATCCAGCCGCAGTGTTTACAGCATACTTATTTGAATATCTCCGAACGTTGGGTGTTTTCTGCGAAAGGTAAGCATCACGTTCTCGTTGCGTATTGTTTTACGCTTGTTTTGCGACATCAGGATCTGCATTGACCATTTACTTCTGTGAAATAATAAATGTGCTTTATTAGTACGTGATTTGATGTAAAGCCCATTTTAGTTTTCTTAGTGTTCTAGAGTAATTTGGTATTTTATACATCCAGTCAGATCTGTAAGACTGATACAGTATAAGAGGGTAAGATTCTTTATGGATAACGTCACTCTTGCTTGACAACAGTATAAGGATCCATACCGAAACGTCGCATCATATGCAATAAAGAACTTGTTATCCATAAAGACTTTTACCCTCTTATCACTTACCAGCTTCTAATAATGCCAGTCAAACAAATGATAACACAGTCATACCCCTTTCTCTAAGCCACGCATATTGCGTTAGGGTTAATGATTTGCCGTGACAAAATATAAAAGAAACCCCTATGAACCAGCAAAATATAGCACTGATAAGTCTAAAATATTCAGCATTATGTATTGACCAAAGAACAAGATACAATGATTCACAATGGAGGTTTGTAATACAATGAAACTGAGACAAATCTAAAGTAATGGATCACAAATATGATATCAATTCATCGAAGTCTTGGTTTTCAGTGAGACACAGTACTGCTAAATCTTCCTCAGCTAGCGATCTCGAATGTAGGTCAACGTTGGCGTGTGTGTGTGTGCGTGCGTGCGTACGTGAGTGCATGCGTGTGTGTGTCCCGTCAACACAACAACCAGCCTAAATATACACAGTCACTGATTCTTGAGCATTCTAACGAAGTGTGGAATCTTCGCCATCGGCCTCGTGTTTACAAGCAATCAAAACACACACCAAAGGGGGGCAACTATGAAGCGCTGTCTTAAAGGCGTGCCGCTAAAATACCATTACCGATGATACGAAATTTGACCCACAATAACTGTCAAAAATCTAAACCCAGTAATAACTATTACATACTCAATAACAATGCAAATTACAGATTACGAATTACACACATAACAACATACACAGTGTATTTAGGTTCCCCATGTTTAAGTCACTTTTTCCTCACCTCTGATGAGATCATATATGTATCCCCTGGTTGCGGTGAAGACTACGTTAAACTCGTTGAAGTGAATACTCGCTTTGATTGTGTGATTGCATATTTGATTGCACTGTGTAGTTTAACTCTGAATTGCGCAATGATAAAGCTAAAGCTGTGTGAAAATGACTTTAATCAAAAGGTTTTAATCAAACATGAGCCAGGCAACCATATAATTGATATTGTGAGCCGTTGCTAACGTGCAAAGCCATACTGTCCATTTCTCACCTCTGTCAGTATGGTGTGCTGTGGTTCAAGTATGCTGAAATTCCTGTGTGGATCTATGGCTCTTTAACAATGAATTATTTCAGACTACACTTTCTTAGATACAGATTCTAGTAAAGAACCAAGTCACCACGATACAAACTTGGCGATCGAACCATCCTAGCCACCTAGTCTCTTACTACACGCTCCCATTTACGTGTACATGCAAGATACTTATATCTCTTTCACGGCACATGCAAAATCCATGATGGGACTATATGTGCAATATTATTATATTCCTCGAATTATACGTTGTTGCTCACAGACGTGCGGTAACCATAACAACATCATCATTGTGTGTAGGAACTTTCCAACATGAGTATTCGTATAACCTGATCAGTATCATATAAAATCCAATAGACAGTTGCTATATGTGAATGTCATTTGCTATCAAGGTTCACAAACGTCGGTTACAGGTGTAGATTCCATTGTATCAGTACCTTGTGATACCTCACAAATCTTTGCTGGTTCCTCTTACCCAGAACAGACTTTGATGTATCACCTTTCAGCATTTTGCTCCAGTGAGCTTTAGCTGCACTAGAATCTCTGCGTTGGTCTTAACAAAAGCAATACTTTCTGTTATTCTAGTTACGAGTCAATGTTATTGTTTTATAACAAGGTAAATAATTATTTCATAAGTGTTATATCATATTTGAAACCTAAGCCAATGTTGCATGATTTAATGAACAGTTTGATAAACAAGCACTGCTTGCATCGTGTACACAGCAAAGGCACAACAAGGAGAAGATGATTCCGAAATATTCTTGACACATCGGGTGAGAATTTCGCGCCGAAAAACGTCTCTAAAAAGCCGTGTTAATAGCAAAACTGCAAACAGACAAGGAGGCATAGGATGGAGCCCAAGTCCGTACCATCTAGAATATGACTTTATATTTTCATACCAGAAAACCTCTAGTAAAGCCACAGACAGACAGTTCTCCCAAAGTGAGTGAGTGAGTGAGGTAGTGAGTGAGTGAGTTTAGTTTTACGCCGCATCCGGTGGTGGAATCAAAGGTTTAAAACATTTACGATACAGGAAATAGAATGTTCCCAAAAGGCAATTGTACATACAGTATTTTCGCAATTGTCGTTGCACATTTGATCGGTTTGGATAGGGAATGGGAGTAATCGTGAAGCATCACAGAGAGCATATAGTTGTCGCATTCGTTCTGTCCGAGGTGGCAAATCGATCCATACGTTTTATGAATTTGTTTTCTAGCACAAAATATCAATTCTCATGGATATTGGTTACATAAATGCCTATATTTATGTAAAACAGGTCCTTTCTGTCCTTTCTTCCAGATACTGTTGGCAGAGATGAAGGAAATTACGTTAACTTTGCATTTAATTGCATTCGGCCGAGGAAAAGTGCACGGTGAAAATTGATAGTCTGACTGATGCACTGTTAACGTCAAACATAAATACTTACATTGTTGAGATTTCAATTTCAAATTCTGAGATACGATGAGCAGATCACTTAAGTCTGGCATATTTTCATGCTTATGGTCTCCTTGACATCTTGAATATTCTTATCGCTGCCAAACATTGCTGGTCCAAACAATCTTGAGTGTGGATTGCAAAACGTTTAGGATAATTGCCACTGTCATTCAAGAGCGGATGACCAGTATTAAACAAAGACATCGGAGATGTGTGTTTATGTTCCATCTGATTGTCGTTGATTAGAAATCTGAGATCAAGGCATTATTCTATTTTTGTCTCGTTTCATCTTGTTGCTACAATAAGCACGATCATCACGGTTTGTGACCGAGTTTCAAATGCGCTGCTCGATAATTTTGTTTTAACTTATCAATAAGGTTTAGTAGTACTACTAATAGTAGTAGTAGCAGCAGCAGTAGTGGTGGTGGTGGTGGTAATGCTGGTGGTGGTGAAGGTGATGGCAGCAGTAGTTGTGATGGGGATATTGCTCCAGTAGAAGTAGTGGTAGTAGTACTGAGTGGTAGTAGTAGTTGTTGTTATCAGGTCCGGGGACGAAATATTATACGATAAATACCTAACGAACGATCCCAGAAGCCGAATTCTTTCCCCAGTCAGTCCTATTTACCCACTGTAGTCGGGCGGTCTTCATGGCATAACTTATTATTGAAAATTGAAGACATGCATTTGTCCGATCACCATCCTTGTGAAGCATTTCCAAACTTCATTTTCTTAAACGTGACAAAGATGTGACATAATCTCAATATCAAAGTTCATTTTGACGATGGTTCTGTACTCATGTGCGGTACAATCATCGATTGTCAAACAAGCCAAGTGCTACATGAAATCAGCACAGTTCGTATTTTCAAGCGAAGGCTATGTTAACGACCAGTGCATCGTGCGCACTGTGTTGAGAAAAAACAGCATCGCTGCGGAATTCTTGGCTCATATCAAATCGGCTAGCCTGAAAAATGAAACAGTAGGCGTTCCCGTTGCTGCAATGAATTCAATGAGACTGTCCAACACGTTGTCAGTGGATGCTCGGTTTTGACACAGGCACAGTAGTATCTTCAGTGACGGAATTTTATTACCATCTTTACCATTCGCGTGTTTTGAAACTTTGGTGAATCCAAGGAAATCGTCCACTGCAGAAATTTCCTTGTCGCTTTTGACTTTTGAACTGACTCGGAAAACTATTGCCACTGATTAAAAATTAATATTATAAAAAGTTTTGAAACCTTCACGGAGATCCGTAGTGCTATAGCTTTATTTACACATTTGTGCTATTTGAAATATAGATAGCTTTAGCACTACTGTGATTCTGCATTGAAGAGTTTGTTTGCTGCTTAATGCAATAATCAGCAAGATTCTAGCTATATGGTATGCCTTGGCCTGTAAAACATAATCGAGTCTGGAATGGAACCTTGAGAATTCTGCGTGCGCGTATTTTCATTGGACATTTCTGCATAGCGACGATTTCAATGTAAAAACAGTGTCGGATATTTTTAACACAGTTAGTTCTTATTTAATTATTGGGTTTTTTTTAAAGAAAACGATTTCATAAGTGTATTTGATTATTATGTTTTGTAGATAGTTGCATTTTAACTACTGGTAGTTTAGATTACTAACTTGAAGTGTTAGTGTCTGTACCCTCAAAGGGGGTTGAAGTATTGTAAAAGTATTGTCCTTCTAAGTAAAAAAACATTCACAGTAAATTTAAACTTTCCACTGTTCTTAGTCGTAGCATATGTGTGTTTTCATTTTTGGATAGATGTGTCTAAATTGCTAACAGCTGAGGGGATGGTGTAAATCCAGCTAGAGTCCATGCAGGTAGCAAAGGTACTGTAAGTCCCCATGCATGGTCCCTAGTATGGTGATCTACCTTCAGTTGTTGGCAATCTATAGCCCATTTTTATATTGTATTGTCCTCTACAGATAAACGTTTAGTTCATTAATGCGGACTATTGTACTCAAGTTTTCGCCAAAATAGGAATATGAGGCTGATGCAGTCATAGTAATGGAACCTGTGATTTATGAAGCCCCGTTACGCTGGAAGAGCGGTTAAACTAAAGAATCTAATATACTGTACGCATTCTACAATATATTACAGGATATGGTTGTCGTTTTCGGAATCACCTGGTGCCATATATATAATTTCTGCCTTTAACACCTAATGAAAATGTTTTGCCAGACACTTTCATGATGTGGACGTGGGGTGATGATGACATGGACGTTTTACTAAATTATTCTCAAATACAACAAACAGGAGCTGCAGATACCAACTCGACGTATACAATAATACCAAAGTATAGGTATCTACACTGCATATAAAACGTGAGATGGCATATCTACATCCTAATGTAAATTATAATGCCGTGGCAATGTCAATACATACGTCATTACATCAAACTTTCACTTTGATTAAATACAAGGGTCAAAATAATGAGTATAAGAAATCTCCGAAACCAAATTACCGTGGTGCTCATACTATCTGTATTATTTTCGGATAAATTACTAAGTATGCGTACAAACAAGTTTGCATAAATATCAACGTTCATTTGATATATCTTTGGAATGCAATTAAAGACGAGGTTTTGAAGAGGCAGTTAAGCGTTTGTGGTCCGCAGCATTTGGCGTGTGTTCCTCCTAGCATGTCGTTCAAATGAAACATTACAATTTGAGGCTCCATTACGTTTATGAAAGCTGAACTTGAAACAAACGGAGAAACAGGACATTCATCAGAAATAAGATATGACAACTCCGACGTTTGGGTACCTATTCATCCTGGAAACATGAGGACTTCATAAACAGACCAACATATCGACGTATACGAGCTTTCAGTTTCTTACTTAGTATCTCCTGTATCACATTTACTGATTCATATGTACATACAGTGAAAGCTGTCTAAACCGGCACTCACTGGGATGAATAAACAATCCAGTTTAGACAATGTGCCGGATTGTAAAGCTGATGATAAATGTACATGTCTCGGATGGGATTTTATGCCGGTGTTGACAACTTGCCGGATCGGACAGATGCCGATTTTGACAGCTTCCACTGTATATATTTATTTATTTATTTGCGAATATTGTGACATCCTTACACCTCAATCAGTATTATTTTGTAACTAAAGTTCAAATTGTTTGATATTAATCACTATTTTCCTGCCGCTCACAGCTAGAACTAGGAAGGTCCCACACTGAGCAACAGTTATGGAAACGTCAGCACGTCACGCTCAGCGTCGGAAGATACAACCAGCAAGTCTTTTATCTGCGAACGTTATTCCACCTCACAAAGTATGGTTTTATCTTCTAACAGCTGGCAGAAGCAGCACGTTATAACGAGGCGACGGAAGAGGCGAGGCATGAGCCCGTGCAGTATTTCACTGTGACGTGGCACGCTCTTACTGGGGGAAACAAAAGCGGGTGCAAAGATAGCAACGCCTTTGGTCTTCCCACGCTAACTGCTCCGAGCAATCTGTTATACCTTGCTTGCAAGGCTGCAGTCTGGAATCTTATATTACTCCCTGATTAAATGAAGAAAGCGAGAGAACTCAATCTCGTGCCTTCAATGCCCGCTCCCGTTGAGATATTGGCTGTATCGATAAGTGAACATTTGGGAAACAATATAGACTTCCTCCGTCGATTTGTAGCACGGACGTTTCCTTTGCGTTCTCAATTCCATTTACAGCCTCTCGAATCTGTGCTAAAAGACCCAAGCGAATTCACGTATCAACTTCATAGCTGAAAAAAGACACAGCGTAGACTTTTCCTTCGCTTCAGACTGCGCCGTCAGGGGGCGCTACGTCGGATTTATAAACCAGAGATTGGTTAGATTGAAGTAGGTGCTGACTGCTCTGTCAATGGTAAGACAAATGTGATTTGGAAGTTTATTCGTGGACGTTTGTAAAGAGCTGGGAGCTCGTGGATGAAGCTGTTGTGCAGGACGTCGACGAAGATGCTGTGTGTCTTGTTTGTGATGATACACCTTTGCCTCGCTCAACACTCAGGTAAGTAGAACGCTTAACACCTGTTGCTTTGATGTTGCCGACGGCTTTTGGAAACAATGAAATGTTAGGCCTTATCTGTGTAGATTGTCATGGCCCGAAAGTTAATGCAATACAGGTGCACATTATTTCAGTGCGCACTGTGTGTATATTTCTATATAAATAAGCATGATCGTATACATTAAAATATAGAGACTGGGTATTGTACCTTATCTTTACCCGACGCAACGTTATTGATCACATTATATACGGAAGTCTTATGTTTTACCTCTCATTGTGACATACCATGTATGTATCTAAATTGGTATTAGGGAAATTAAAACACTAAATCTTTATGTATGAGTGTAATCTTCAATTACAACCATATGATAGCTTATCTTTACCGAATAACATTGTAACGCAATAAAACAAATTAAGATTATTTCCCTTGGCAAATTTAAATCAATAATTTCCAAGTTGCCATTTGACTGTTTCCCTTTGTGGAATTGCTGTTAACTCCAAATAGATATTAATTACAAACATATAGTTCTCATATCGCACATTCATCTGTAACAAACCGGAGTGGGTACAATCAACCATGTAAAAGATGTGTATCAAAACTAATCATTCTACCATGTATGAAAACGACAGTGATCTCTTTGTTCCTGATCATCGCATCAACAGCACACCCTTGATACACACCGTTAAGGGTAATAGACTGTGTTGTCTTAATGGAACGTCTCGTGTTTAATCTACAGTGCATTCCTTATTCCTACAGATTTATTCCAATTACAAATTACACTGTACAGAGCGAGCTGTCAAGATGTGAGGGACATGTCCCTGTCTCTCTGTGATACACGCTTCGTGTTGTTGATATTATACAGCCAACGGAAACGGTTCCATCCAATACCATAGTCTTTCCATCGACCAGCTTCCTGATTTATGTTGGAAATTAAAACCGAAACCTTCTCACATGGACGATGATAGAAATTAGATATTGATAATCCCATTTCTCAAATTGACTGTGTAAATACACAGAGCTTCTTGTCTTGTCTGTGTCAATTGCACGCTCGAAGTATGGCTCTAGATTGATCCGAACCAGTTAATTAATGACTTGGAGAGAGCTCATATATCGCACAGTGTAGGGAAGTGCTACCAAATTCATCCCATCATGATCCAGACGAGACAGCACATCTATTATATTTCTCTTCGGACTTAATCAGACATGGAAGAAGTGATATGAGCAAATTTACCCAGATATGATATGAAATGAATTCACGATAAAAATGAATGTTCTACGTGGACACTTTGGACACGTAATTGGGAGTTAACATTACAATGGTGGAGTGACGGGTTTGGTTACATGGACAATTAACCAGAAAAGGCAACCGTGAATCAAGGGAACCTCGACAGTCACATCATTGTCAATATTTACCTAGGTCACAGAAACTGCAGGTAAATATTTACACGGGTCCAGCCCCTCAACCTTTTATCTACGTCCCCGCCGTGTTGACGTCAAGGTTGCATTACAGCGGTTTTTCACGTTGACAGCGATCTTAGTCGACATACACCGAAGATGATGATGGGTTTGAAGATGGTGGTGATAATAGTTTGTTCGTTAGTCTTGTGAATGTTAGTACATGTTTCTTTCAATTGCATTATCACATCCAGCTGTACTATTCCTAAAGACCTCGACGAGTCTTTACGCGTGGCTGAGGTATGTGTGAGATGTATCATGACACGATCCACCCAACATTTGCTTCCCACACTGATATCAGTGAGAGGAATCGAACTAGGTTTCGGCTTAGTTAGGGAACATCAGAACTACTGGCCCTGCTCCAAGAACACAGTACATCAATCTTTGTGAGTGAATCATACAACAGGGAACAGGACACCAAAGCTTCTAATCCAAATCCATGTCATATAAATGCCCTCAGTAAAGCTGCCATGCAAGACATATACGTCAATGAACCCATCTGTAGTGCACAGAAGCTGATTTTAGTGGCGTCTAATGATTGTCTTACAATGGAGTTCCTTCAAATGTTATGTGCACAATAAAAGTAATGAGTTAGTTGTAACAGAACATAAGGATACGCATGTCCCTGCAAGCAAAACTGAATTGCTTTGAGATATATATTACTTATTACCGAAATGAAATTTTCTTTGCTGCATAATTCAACTTCTACATGACTGTATGTACGTAAAGAAAAAAAACCTGTTTCCCTATGTTCAGGCTATGGAAAGTGTTGTTACTCAATGTACCCACCATAAAGACACGCATTCGACCTTCTTCGCTACCTCACATAATGCTGCAACCAGGAGTGCTTTGAAGGACTGTTCAACCGATACTACCGTCTGCGTGCTCAATCTATATTCAGTATTGTACTTAAAACATAAACACGGACGCAATAGCAGCATCTATAGTTCTCTATAAACCGCACCAGGAATAAGACGATGAGCACCTATAGTATAACGGCCATTATACATGAGACTCAGGTTATAAAGAAACTACACGACCTATGGCAGTGTTTGCTTAAAAGCATTTGATAATCTGAACCTTCTTCAAGAAGACACTTAGAGGACTTAGTATGCCTAATCTCCGACGTGATCTCTTATTATATCATTATAACGGGTTTGGGAATGGCTTCAGGCTAGTATGTAATGCCACGAGTAGTGATTTATATGTGGTTAAAAGCGTTGATAGGACCAGAGTATATATATCGCCAAAGACTAACCTGAAACATTGTCGGTAAACAAGTTTAATATCGGGTTTCGAAGATGTTCTAAAGAGAGGAGTAGATATGCGCGTATTTCTGAAGCGTCACTACGTACATCGGTGTCGTCTTTAATTAGGACTTGATCTAAAATAATGTATGTTTAGAAAGCTAGAACTCTAATGTTGCATCTTCAGCATGCCCAGGAAAGAGCTCAGCCTATACTGCAGCTGTTATTGTTTGCGAAACGTTTCAGTAGGCTTTACAGCCCTACCAAAATGTGATGCGATTGAAATCCATGAGTCCAAAGGTGTACCACGCCACGTTGATTATATTGTTGCAATACATCTTGAAAGCTACATCAAAGAAACGTTTCTCCTTTGGAGCTCACTTATCCTAAACATAGTTTCAGTGTTGGCACTACAATACTCAGAATTTCGGCTGTATATAGTACACTACGTGTACAGTCGAACCCGTTCATCCGGACGTTTTGGTTTCACTCGAAAATCGAATACTTAACATGTGTTTTCGTTACTGATGATATGTTCTCACACCCGCCAAATCCTAATGAACAACCTGAGTGACCACATGACTAGTGTTTTAATTGCTAATTGATCAATTCACATCAAATGTCTTCCGATGGGTTAAGAATGAAATCACATAGTCGTGCGGTAGACGGTATTGACGTGACACAGGCACGCGTTCAAGTGTGCGGAGTCCGGTTAAACGAGTACAGTTACTGAACTGAAGTTTCGTTTCACATATAGATCATCCAGAAGGCGGGTTTCCGGATACGTCCGGGGTTCGACTGTATGACATGTTTGCATCGAATAAACTGAAGCATATTACGAAGTGATTTTATCACGACCTCTTCTTTCAGTCCAAATGCAATTTAGATCGTTGTAACTGTAGTCCAGTGTAAGAGATTCTCCTATTGGACAAATGCCATGTAACCTTCCCACAAATTAATTCAATCTTTTAAATTTTGCGATTAGAAATCAGGCTCCCGTTACTCGTTTTATTTATTTAGTTTTTCTTCAATCCATCCGCGATACAGCTAAACAAAATACATTCAGCTACAGTGTAATCAACAAAGGGTACATATCTGTACTTTTACACTGTAAGGTGGAATACCAAATATGAACAGGGTTACTGCTGCTGACAACATATGATCTGTTCATAACGTTGCATCATCTTTTCAAGGTTCTTTCAGTTACGCACTGCTGAAATGATAATATGTTGACATTTCCATACGTTTATTCGTCTCCTCCAAAATTGACCATACTCAAACTTTTGAAAGCTGTTTAGCAACAAATACGATCTTGTTTCTAGTACTGAAATGAGAATTTACTTAGAGTTACAAATATGTAGAAAACATGCCTCTGGATATTTGAAACAGACATATTGTTGGAGACATTGTCAGATGTTTATAGGCGATTCAAGCTGATTTAAACACATTACAACACCTCGAACACGATTCTCTATATAGTTTCCAACTGTTGTTTTGGTAAGGTTTTTTGTCAAAACTGACCCCCGCAGTTCAGCACGTACAGACGCAACGCTTGTATGTAAAACCAACAAGGGTAATGTAAATGCTAAGATGTTCAGGAAAACGTACAATAACCCTTTGGGTTATTCGAAAACTCTTGCTGAATTTGGCGTTTTGTGTCAGTTACAAAGGCTTTATATCAACACTAATGTCAATTTTACGTTTAACATTTAACAGTTTATGTGAAGGTTATAACTTTTGAAATATATAACGCGTGTTTTAATAAACGTTATAGTTTCGTTCAAAGCTTCCAACGCCCAGATCCCAACATGGACCCCAAAGGATGCTACAGAGGAAATATTAACTTCTTTCTGTCTTAGTTTAACGCAGTGTTATATAACTGCATGTCACTGTCAACTCCCTCCGGCTGCTCTGTAGCAGATATAAGATGTGCTTCGTGAAATATTGCATTTTGAGTGTAGATCCCTCTTCGTCATTAGAGCTTGACATTTGGAGCAATTTCCACTTTTTCCAATATGTGTGTGGGTGCACTGAGCTCGGAAAGACCATCAAACGTCTAAAGCTGGGATGGTGGTAGGTCTTTTCTTGCAATCGCATTGTGGCATCTGCAGATCGTCAATATGTCAACAAATCACAGTCGGTCGCTTATCTTAGAAGCAAACGCAGAAAATACAAAGGGAGGTTAATCTCATGGAATCACCCAAAGCGTTTAGATAAATCGTCCCTGGAAGCTGCAGTAGACAGCTTGATGAATATTTTTATCATCATACAGTTATAGAGGAGAAGGGAATCGGTATGTTATCATGTCTTTCAGTAAGACAACCAGCGCCCTGAACGTTCCAAACTTAATACATATTTCAATTGAACACCCTCTGAATATGCTCGAATGTTACCAGTAACTAAACGTGCAAAGGTGGATACATTCGTTCGTTGTAGATGTCATTTTAGTTCATGTTCAACATAGGCATGCATCCGTAAATGTGCTTTATAGCAATTTCAGTTAATAACAAGAGTTGAAGGATGCTCAAAGCAGTGCAGCAAGTTAAGGCTCTTCTCCCGGAGTACTTCATTCAACACATCTCTTTAATACTCGGATGCAGCGTATTATCATTGGATCTTATCTCAAGTAATCTTTGGGGCACACTCTTTGAAGTCAGTGGCTGTCAAACCCTCCACGAAGACCAGTGTGATAAAAGTGTATTTATATTCCTGATATGGATTGGTTTACTCAAACTGTGCGAGTATTGTGAATGTTGAAATTAAAAACTAAACCAATTGTGATGGGTTGAGTGTTTTGCGGTGCACTGTCCAGATTGGAAGGATTTATATCGAATTCAAAGGTACTTCATTGAATGTCATACGTTCATTTTAAAGGTGCCGATGCGAACACGTTCTAGTTAGATAATGAAAAAAACTTTTTAGACATCAGTTCACTTGATTCGTGAAAATCACTCCATGAATCAAGTTTGAGTATATAGTCCTCACATAAATTAACCAACCGGTATTTCAGTGTGATTTCTTTGTCAATGTCGATACCGATTGTTGCCGGCACTGAAAGGGAAATATTCAAAGAATACAGAAGTTTCAGTGACTGTCAAATGGATATATCTGATAACTGTGATAACATCACCCGATCACGACCACCCTCAGAAACAGCATGCAAAATGTGTGGCATGAATGAGCTCCACATTTCACAGACGCAGTCTGAGTTGTTAAAACGTACCGGTAATCATTCGTCTGGCTCCACATGCGGGTGCTATCTTCATTTGTATGGATGATAGTGCTCATCCATGAATGATATTAAACTTCAAAGACTCTTTCGCTCAATGCAAAGACGTGTAAAAACTTTCTGTCGTTGTGACGATGGTCATAAGCGTTAGTGAACACTACCTCTCTGTTCGCACTTACTTGAACTTTAATGTTAATATTTTCTTCTATCAATGCAGCACATTTTGCACGACGTACATGCTTTTGATGATACTTAAGTCCATTTCATTTCATTTTGTTAATCGTTTTGCACATACGTATTATCTTTCTCTTCCATTATTCCATGATTTGCAATTTCAATAAATGAAAATGTAAAAACGATTAAAAATTTGTCTTGCTTAAGTTTTTCTTAGGAGTGTATATTGCCTTAGAGTTGAAGTTGATATCTAGTTGAAACTAACAATATATTATTTATTAGCAGTTTGTATGACATTCTTTCATGGGCATTTAGAAGTTGAAAGATTTAAGTTCTGTAACGTTGCCAGGCTATTTGTCTAACATTCACAAGATGAATGACGAAATGAAACTGTATCTGTCTGTCTGACTTTCAATAATCATAATAAAATTATGAAAGGACAGTTGAATGTAGGCATCCGATGGTATTGTGAAACGCGGTTTTAATTAATCACTGCCAAATGACGGCGTTCAGTCGCGCATGTTCAATGACACCAACAGGTAATGTATCCACGTCACTTGTTAAATAGAGGTGTCATGGACACATTCGAAATCATCGCCTTGAACTTTTCAACAATGTTAACACTTTTAGCGTTGCAACACCGATGCACAAACTTGTCCATGGTTGCGAAGGAAGCAAAAACAGACAAAAAGACAAAAAAATGTAAAGTGCGTTCTGCAACTACGCACCTGCTATAACAATCTAATGTAACATAAATAGATCCTTGGATTCCTATCTGTTTATGCGCTTATCAACATACATCTTTTAGTATTTGTAAAACACAGACAGCATTGGTACACAGGAGACGTTTTGGCTCGTACTTGTGGCACCTTACATGTGGAATACCACACAAGATCCGGGAAACGATGAGGTTTACCATTCTGAGCATTTCGACGAGTAAGGGTCAGTGGAAAACCGCTCAAATATATCATGTTTATCGCCATAACACTGGCAACGGGCAACCAGTCAGCGTGTGAAGTACGTGATCGGCACTGGTAGGCTGCAGTGACGACTCTAAGAGTCTAAGAAGGAATAGATTTACTGACCTTTGACTTCATGTACTGGTTACATTAGCCATAGCGCATTATTGCATGTCTTATTTCTGGGTACCGTCTTTGACACAGAGTTGCAATAATGAATTCTTTCAGTCTACTGCATAATTGTTATATAAATTGTGACGTTACAGACGTCGAAGGTCGAGATGTTACAACGCTTTCAAAACACTGAATATGACGCGTTTACTTTATATGTGATATAATATAGAGTACATACTTCAACGATATCATTAAACATAACTGCATTGTTGGTTACCGTTTGGCTGGACATGTGCAAGCCACCTGAATCTACTAGTTCCTCTCTGTTCTTGTATATTTTAATACGTTTACAAAATGATAAAAACTGGCCTTTTTGTAATACGTTTTTAATTACAAAAAGGGAAAAAACAAAATAAGTGAATGAAGGATCTTGGGCAGGATAGTTTTACGTGTTTCTAACGTGAATGCACAGACATGACATAGACACATTTTGCAAAATCACGATTGCTGCAAAGATATAAACTAACAACGTAGCATAACTGGAACAAGTTTGGGATACGAACTGGTAGTCTGCGGATCCGGATTCAGTCAAGTTGCTTAGTCTGCACAACGATTACAAACTGATGGAAAATAACAAATGTTATTGTGTAGTTGGAAATGATTCGTGAATGATCAACGATTTTATATGAAAACAAATTAACACAACGCATGGAAGCACAGTTATACAACACTTTTAGCGGTTCGCGAACATTGTGACAGAAGATTTGAGTGTAGAGATACTATTAACATAAAATCAGTCGATATATCCTTTTATTGCATCCCTGTGTTGTGAGTGCTCATGGTAATACGCTGTATCATATTACATGGACGCCAGTCTCATTTTCCCTCAGCATCTGACCAGTGGACAGCGGCATGACTCTCCTGCAAACTCTCCTGCACGGCTGTTGAAATGGTGACCACTTTTCCATCCTAGTTGACGCGAGAGGTCTCACAGTAGGCCATTACCGGTCGGTGTTAAGTACGTTACTGCTGTCTGAGCGCAGATTAGGTGGTGAGTCTACGCTAGGGTTACTTAACACTTGATATGCAGATTGCCTTCACCAACTTGGAGCTCTGCCGTATCAGTTCTAATAAATTGCACAGGGTGATTTGCAGCGATATGGGAATAATGCCACTATACTCTTTTCGGTTCTTATTCGGGAGAATCTTTCGTATGCTGTTAGTATAACCGCAGTATTTGTTAAAATACAAACTTTTTCGAGTTTTCGATACATATAGGATACCCTGAAAGTATACGAGTTTGGGGCTCTGTCTTCGATAGCCTGGGGCCTCCACAGCGTTTCCATTAGTAACCAAATACGACATATCACACAATATTGGACAGAACCATTCTTTGGAGCTTTCTATTGACTGGCATATAACCTTCCAGTTCAATAAACACCACCGGTCATAGCATGGTCAGTATATTATATGGAGTCCAGATTCAATTACCTTGACATCACGTCGAGAGGAACCAGCACATTTAATCACGTTTGACTAGTCCTACCATGTACCATTCCTTTCGCGCATGCATGCCTCCGAACCTGGTCCACGGAAACATTCTTATTTCTTGTATGGTTTTATCTCATTGCTTCAGGAAGACACATCTTTGTTCTAATTTAATGTATCCCACAGATGAACTGGATCCAAATTCGTGTGTGGGATGTGAAACTACCTTTGGTTTCAACTCAGAACAGAATGGTGTTTTTGACATATTCGGAACCGCTTTTGCTTTTCTTCATTGTGGTATATGTGCACCGTTTCAACTTATGTGTTACCGTGCACAAATGGCATGGACCTTTGATCATGTTTTCAACCACAGGTTGTTTATTGACTCAAAATTCCAGGTTATAATGATCATGTTGTTTTACTGCTGACTTCCGATTTGTTAATTTGATATGGGTGCTGGCTGAGGGAAGATTCCTATGCACAGTTCGTCCATGACATTTCTGATTCAAAGGTCAATGCCATAGGGATACAGACAACGAAAATGTCAGCGCGCGCATAGTTGTCAAGATAAAGGATTACTTCACACACCTTTCATTTTGTCCCTTCTGATCTCACTAAAACCTCTTCATTTCTGTCTCGCCCCCCCCCTCTCTCTCTCTCTGTGTGTGTGTGTGTGTGTGTGTGTGCGTCTCTGTCTCGCCATTTCCACATCCCTTTCTTACATATCATCCCATTCTACATGAATGTAAACTCTCATAAAAGATATCTATCCCGTACCACCTCTCACACCTGTCTCCTTTGTTTCCCAACATCTCTCTATTTCCAGACCTCTTTTCCAGTCCCTGCACCCAAACCTTTCTCTACCATCCCTCAAACCATCTCTGTCTCTCACACGTATAACATACATATAACTCCAAGCCACTAGCCACACACAGCAAGTAGCCTTAAGCTTCCACGAAAGCTGTACACATCCACCATACAGAGTGTTCTCGGTATACTCGATTCACAAAAGACTTTTTCACAACTGGAAAGTAAGTTTACGTATCATATTTTCATTTTCATTTTCTGACTGATGAATGTGCTAGTTTCATGGCACAAACATGCAGAAAATACACACGGGACCTAAAATTCATAAACTTCCTTCACTTTGTCAGACATTCGTCGAGGTTTGGAACTACCACAATGGTAGAAGAGATTTGCTTTGAGATATTTTTGTCATAGATGCCAGCAGGCTGATTGATCGTACACAATGGAATTGCCATCACAGTGATCATACACAAATGGAATTGCCATCACAGGTTTTATCACAGACGACATTGATTTTGATTTCTCTCAACCCTAGACCGTTAACCATGTCGTATGTCATAGGCTTACCAAATTTACGATTATTTGTAGACGCATAAGTAAATAAATTGCACGAATTGCATCTACCTTTGACCAAATATATTTGCTTACTATCCGGTATGGATTGTGTGTTGATAAGTACGATTATGATAATTGTCTGATCTTAAATTCGCAGAGTTGAAGAAGGCAAAAATATTTTTAATACTTGGAAAAATATGAGCATAATTACTGGGACCGTGTTACGTGTATCAACGAAAATTGTATCTTCACCTTCACGTGTTATTTCTTTCTTTCCGAGATACATCGAAATAGGCAGTATAAGACACTGATATGACTAGTGCTGTTAGATAATTCTATATACACTAAGAGTGATAAAGCGGCTGATATTTCATACGTACTTTACGAAATCTTATCACTCCAGTGTTGTCAGAGATGGAATAAGTCGTGAGAATATCTCTCCCGGGAAGGTGCCATTAATCTTCACAACGCTTGTAAAGAAATCTTCAAAGGTCGATAGCATGCCTTTTAGATTTTTTCCGGGGTAAAATTCTTTCTTATTTTTGAACCGTCAGCAGGATTGAGGGTCCCAAATGCTCGACACAAAAAGCCTCTCAAATTTTGTATCGGTGTACATTTTAGTTCCATATTAGTCAAACCGATCGATGTCGGTCATGGAACGAACTCGAAGGACTGCATATTGAACATAAAGTTAGGTGAAATCGTTATACAAAGCAGAACACCCACGTGTATGTCCGAAATGTGTGTTCTGAACAGGGTTATCCCTAGCAGACATATGTTTGAAATTTGACCTTCAACTCTCTCTGAAGGTCATACGTCTTTTTGGTGCATCTGTCTGGCGGACGTGCATGGTTATCTTGGAGGTCCAATCATGAGGCAGGCATCTAAACGTCTCTACCTATATATTTTCTTCAAGGCAACAACATTAAAGGTGTGTTTCCCAACTCTTGCACCATTATCGTGTATACTGAATACATACGCAAATTACACGATTCAGGATTCGTTTAAAAACAGAAGGAGTTCCATTAGATACTTTGAAATTAGGTATTAGCTTACTGCAAAATAATAGTAGTGATAATAATAATAAATAAGGGCCAGAGATGCGTTTCATTATTTCTTCCTACAGCTGCAAACTATATGTTCTCAGGATTATTACATAAAAAAGTACTATTAAGGTCTTCAAAGACATCAAATAAAAGTACAATCAACAACTGATACGAAACTCTGTCAGATAGGTATAGGTTTTGGTTACAAAACTAAATATGAACAATGCATTAACTGAGATTTATAAACTCAGTCGCTTTGCGTTGCTGTGTTTATGTTATACCTGATGAATCAAGTATGTGCCTAATTAAAATCTTCATTCACCCTAACGACGAAGATAGTCCATGTTCGCACTCACTGACATATCACACAGGGAACAATCACCACTTAACACACAACCGTCTGCTGCTACTCTTAACCTTCAGGACCTGCCAGAAGGACATCCTGTCAGTTCACAGGCAATTTTGGTCACAAACTGGCGATGAAGCTTTCTGCCGAGCCCACCATCACAACGGCACCCACACGTCCAGCTTCAGCGACATAAAGGTACACTGTTTATCTCCGACCGTAAATCCAGCCCCGTTATTATGTGTTTACGCCCCAATCTGGTTGTTGACGGTTGATACCGTCGTTGTAATTCTATTGATTTCTTACTATCATATTTTGATGTGGCGCGTTCGCCTGCATTCTTACCACATTAATGGTGGTTTTATGAAACGCCGTAAAGCAATTTCCTTACAAGTAAAGATTTACGGAGCTACTTCTTCTTTGTTATAATAGCGTATTGATGAAAGGATACATGTTCTAATTTCCATATCCTCCAGCTTGAACGAGTCCGGTAGGGAGTGTTATATACGACCCTGGGCTGCTCGTGTAGTTAAAGGTTTTACGGGGGAAGTGGCTGTGGGATATTCTGGTGTTCCATAAGAAGGCGACAAACCGCAAAACACACAACTCTGATGTGACCTGTCTAAATTACACTATCAGTATGTGCCTAAATGGCATCTCAAATGATTGGATAATCCAATATTAAATGCTAAATTATCATGCAAGGAAACCAGATCTGGTTATCGGTGAAAAACAGGAATGATTGAAATACAAAACGTACTTGTATTTAAAATAAGAGGTCAAGAAACGCACTTATTTGGTAAACTTCTTAGGGCTCAAAAGCGTTTTCAGAATCCCTTTCGGAGCCATTATCAGCTTCCTTGCATTGGTTTATATCACTGATTAAATTTCGTATAAAAGCGTTTTTTTATTCACAATTCTGGTCATTAGCTTTGTTGTGTTGCACGGATTCCATTACAGATTCCTCAGAGGACATGTATCTTAATTGTAAAGGTGAAACTACGAATTTAGCCTGTAGTTAAGGTTAATTTGCGAAAGCCTTGAAAACAGATATTTGGTGCTAGCGATTGCTTGTTTGCTAACTGGCTCGTGATGGTCCGGATTACAATTGACCTTCAACAACCAATGTCGTAAGAGGTGACTATTGGGATCGGGTAGTCAGGTTTGCTGACTTAGATGACACACTTCATCGTGTTCCATGTGCGTGGATCAATGCTCATGCTGTTGATTACTGTTCCCTGGGCCCGGACTCGATTATTTACGGACCGACGCCAATAACTGCAATATTGCTGAGGGTCGGCGTGAAAAAACAAACTCGCCCATCCTTTGGTAACTATATAATCACGATAGCATTAATATACTACAAACGTGAATGACATGACGAGGTTACCCACTGTGCAGGTATGCGACTGAATGGTAGTCTTATTGGTACAATAAGATTCGGAAGAGCTAAAGTATTTTGGGAGTGACCACCGATGGTAGACAACAGATCCACGTTGGCTTTTATGTACAATCTGATACAACACACATGTGAAACCAAAACCAGAAGTATCAGACTCCCGTAATAATATATATTCTGAGAAAAAGATTTCCTACATGTATTTTCTTTCTTCATCATTAACGAGGTGATTATATATCGAAATGAGACTAAGGCGTGAAGCCTAACGTCCGCGATATTAGAATAATCAATAATAACTTATTTTCCGCGAATGATATCACGGCTGTTGAATCTAAAGCCGGCCCGCGAAGGCCCGGCATGGAATAGGCCTTCAGCAACCCATTCTTGCCATGAAAGGTGATTCTGGCGACTAATGGGATCGGGTGGTCAGGTCTGCTGACTTGGTTGACGTCATCGGTTCCTAATTGCGTAGATCAATGTTCATGCTGTTGATCATTCAGTTGTCTGCTCCAGACTCGATTATTTACAGACCACCGCCATATATCCGGAATATTGTTGAGTGCGGCGTAAAACTAAACTCACTCACACACTGAACTAGAGCCTATGACTCCTTCACATCCTGCGTGGTTCTAGTCCATTTACAGAAGATCTGCATACAGTGTGAATAAATTGTCTGACGTAGTAAGTAACAGTAAAAGAACGATACCTTATGGATGACAAATTACTTATTCCGTTCTAAAGAGACGTTTCCATAAAGACCGCAAAATATCTTACTTTTACTGAGAAAATGTAGGCGTAAAAATCCTATTCCTAAATATCAGTATTTTTAATCGAATCACTAATAAAACGAAGGTCGGAATATGTTGTTCAGTAGTATTAATAACACGATAAAGTCAATGTTTGCATATAACAGTATTAACCTGTATTACGTTGCTATCGCCTGCCCGAACAACTGAGTGGCCCTTTTCATGTCTGTAAGATAGTAAATGAGCATGGCGTTAGTCCTAGACGGTAAAGTAAATAACATTCATTCCCCAGAATTTTCTTTCCTTTTCAGGGTACACGTAACGCTAATAGTTGGATTTCTACAGGGCAAATTATCAACCAGATAATTGTTTGACTGAGTAGGTTTTACTTTGTGAAAAACGACTCAGAGCTAACCAGAAATGCTGTATAACTTCAGTATTCAGTACGTCCGGAAGTAGGTCGTGTCACGTTGCTTGGTTGTCGATGTCATCGAATGCAAGAAATGTCAACAATACATTTCCCATTGTTACTGTCATGATGAACTACAATTATCTTCTTTACTGAGCCCTTTTAGTGTTCCGTACAATCTCATACAGAACTTTTTCAATGTTTATTAGTGTGAAGGAGGTGTGCTGCATATACCGTACATAACAATATGCTAAAAAGTCTAATTTTATCGACTCAAGACAGGTAAATGAAAGCACAGATTGCACGTTGACAGGTGTGATTATGGATATGACAAGTTTGGATATGGCGAGAAAAACTGCCAACCCATGTCTATTTATCCTGACGGCAAATAATTTGAATGTCTTAACCTCGTCAGTGTTGCAAGTCTTACTATCAATCAAAATTTAGTTTTAATATAACAGGCCCAAGGATACACTGTGAGGTTACAAAAGTTTACATTCTGCGTAAATTAACAAGGCATTTTTTTTCAAAGCGATAAATGTGTCCAACTTGTGATGTGCAGATTCCTGTATCTATTCCCAAAACAAAGGCTGTGTGAACCAATACATTGACTGAATACAAAGCATGCAACAACAGACATGCATTATAAACAATACTATATAACAAATAAGCATATTTACCATATAACCACATTAAGTTATCACCAGATATCTTCACGCGATGATACCAGGTGCTGACAAGCAGGTGAATGCACATTGCTCAAAAAGCGCCGCTTGAAGGTGAGAGCAAATAACACAGGGAGCACATGGGACCGTGGGTATATACACTCTTACATACAGAAACAATACATGCATTTTACTTACTGAGTGCATATGACTGATTCAAACATGAGATCATTGCTCAGTTACAGTACAATAATCGCTGTGAGCGTTTGGCAAAACCAGAGAGGGCTATTAAAGTCACTTGTTCAGAGTGAAATATCTGGTGTGACCACCAGGAACATCGATAACAGCTTGGCGGCGGTGACCCATGGAAGAAAGGAGATACCGAATGCTGTCTCTAGGATTCTTTTGATACTCTTGCTGAAGAGTTGTGTGCACTTCTTATGGCGTAGGTTTCGGATTACGGTGGCGCAAGCCTCGACCGTGAGTACCCCATAGATGTTTACTGGGGGACAAACAGGGTTACCGAGAGGACCAAGGTAACACCTGAACGTTCTTTTGCTGGAGGAAGTTCTGTCAAACACGCGGAACGTGAGGTCGAGCATTGGCATGTTCCAAAAATCAACCGCTGAAGTTGATGACGTAACTTTGAACTGGTCTTTTGGCAGAACGTCTGGCTTCCCATAAACAATTGTGCACTGTCTGGTCGGAGATTCTGCCTAGTCTAGGGACGTGGATTGTTGTGGTTGATGTGGCCGTGGTGTTTGAATCAGGGTGTCCCATCCGGATGTAGCGACAATGACAACTCATTAACACTCTCCGTATTGGTGTGTCTTGTCCATAGCTTTGAGATGGTCTGTCTGGACACATTGCCACCTGATGATGCGATGCGAAGCGATCCGTGTACAGTGCCATTACCATTGATCTCACTTTTTGAAACCTACAGTCACAGATTTCAGCTTGGGTTAGGATACACAATTTCGTGATGCACGTGCATGTCATGTAGGGTAGTTTTCAGCGATTCACTGCTGATGTCAGTGTACGATTCTTTTTTTCAAGGTGACGTTAAATATTGACTCATTCACTCACTCGTTCTTCTTTTCAAACGTTTTCCCGTCAGTAACCATTCACCACATACTACGATTCAGCATGGTGTGTATAAAATATGTTTCTAAAATTCAAATGTTTCCTCTGTATAGTCTCTTTTGTAAGTGTATATGTATACAACGTGCATTGGATAACACTCTGGTCATGTATCCATCCAACACAGGTTAGACTCTTTGTCTACATATAATGATTAACTAAACTAGCGACCAAAAGAAACGATTTTAAATTGTCAAAATAATTGCCGGTTTGTTTGTAAATAGCTAAAAACACATCTCTCGAACGCAGTGTGTCTATTCCCAGTAAATTCGTGCACTTGCATGTCGTATTTTGTGAGAGAAAAAACGATTTTACACTAACAAAATGGAAGCTGTGCACAAAGTCACCCGTATCAAATTATGGTATAAAAGCTAACGAGGTTTATTCTCTTACGTCATGTTAATCAATTGACAACCAGGGATATGCCTCGTTTAACAGAAGAGCAGAGGGAGAGAGCAATCAGTATGTTACAGATGGAACAGGCACAAAAGCACGTGACTAGAGCCATGGGATGCTGCAAATCCACGATCGGAAGACTTGTCAGACGTCTACAACAGACTGGCAGTACTGCAGACAGGCCAAATGGTGGTAGACTGATATGTATAAAGAAGATCGGTATTTACGACTGTTTCACTTGAGGAACCGATGCGTCATTTTTACGTCACCACGCGCTTGCATCACTGGACTTGAAATCAGCAGACAGACTTTCAACAGACGACTGACTCCTCCTGATTGAGATGAACCAGGACTGTCACACTGGCAGCAGCGACAATGGCGAAATGTGAACCTTGGTTACGAAAGCAAGTTCCAGATCTTCAAGATCTGTCCCCAACTGAGCACATTTGGGAATACCTGGGACGTCGTATTCGGAAACGCCAACATCAGCCATTGACGAGGAACTTTGGCAACTGCTCTGCTAACGGAATGGCGTCGGATCCCTTATCAATACACCAGAAGACTCAGCCTGCATTAGTGCTCGAGGTGACCACACCCGGCATTGAGAAACATGTGCTGCCCAGAAAGTCGTAAAACCTCCCAGTCGATTCTGCATTGGTGATCGAATACTGGATAATGCACCCCAGTGTCATTCATGCGATAACGAACTGCGTTGTTTTTCTTCTTGTTATCCATTAAAGACTGTTGCTGAACGATTGATTATCGCAATAAAACGTTTAATGTTACCATATTTAACTTAAGTTTTGATTTAGACTAGAAAAATGTTTGGTGGCGTTTCTCTTGGACGCTAGTTTATGACAGTAAATATATAATATTGTGTTTTCATTTTCAAGAATATAAATGTGATTTGAAGGTATGACGTGGTATAACATCACATACATTCTTTTCAGAAATCCCGACATCATCTAAATGATTTTTCCATGGCAACGCTCCCCGTTGGCTTCCCCCTTCTGGCTAATCACATTTAATAAGAATATCTTTGGAAATCAATTGACCAATAAAAGGTCATTTCTGAATAATCTGCTTCGATTCCCCACAAAACAAACACTGCATTTAGCTCCGAGACATAGAGTGCCTGGGATACGGATTTGGCATCTACATATAGAAGACTGTTTGTCAGGTGCAATATAAGAGCGTGAGGTTGCAACATACAAACATACAGACTTCAGATGAATGACGGTATTGGGATTGTGTCAACTGCAGCCTAAAGCTACGGGATCAGAGCCAATGCATCATTGTCTGTCTTCAGCATTGCAAATAGCACGCTTGCATATCTTGGATGGGTACAATGCTGTGGATACAATACACATTTCACTTCTTCACTAGTTGCTGTCCCTTGAGCACAATACGTCGAATAACCTAATTGATGTTCATTACAATATTCGGAATACCAATTTCATCTTATCTTCAGGCGGAGGTTAATGACATGAGATCTCTTTCTGTTGCTACTATTATACAGGGAGTTCAAAAGGATGTTTTGATATCTTGGCTACAAGCTGGGTTTTTGTCTGCCCGGCATCCGTTGGTTTTACGGTGTGAAATAATATTTCATAACGTGCAAGCATTGTGTTGGCCTGTGTGGTATTTTTCTGAAAACATACCTTAATGTAGCCAGGACCCATGATTACTTGTATTCTTTTATACAGATCTGATTCAAGTAACATTCTTTACGTGTACACCACGTTGATTGGTGTCAAAAGGATGGCAAAGCATAAGGGCTGCCATTTAGAGTCACGTCACCACCAGAATCCAGGTCACATTCAGTGCGAGTGTGTACCATATATTGAGCGCAAGCTAATCAAAAGTTCAGCTACCGTAAAATTAATGTGTATATGTACTGTGACAGATATGATCCCAACTGGAATAAGAATGATTATGGAAATTATACCCATGTTTTAAGAAGATGCGTCCATACCCATGTATCCTCCTCCATCTATGACCTCTCAATGTGAGTTCCACGATATTCTCGTCGAAGTCCTTGGCATTTCACACTAGTTGTACCGCTTGTTATCTTCAGCAACGATGTCTCGAACACACATCGTTTCACATTATTCACTCTATTTCTGGTAAAATAATATACTGACCTCATTCAATGTAGTTTCGTTTATCAGAAATCCAGTCTCCCAGATATAGTAAAAAGGTTATCTTTGTGACATATAGTGTGGTTGTTATCATAGCACGATTGATACTTATGGTTTTGTTCCTGCGGATGTTGAAGGTACATCTACAAATGACTACATGCTGTAGCAGAAACGGGACTACCACTGTCATGAGTTTGGGGGATTTGGGGGGGGGGGGGGGGGCTTATTGCTTTTTATATTTATTTGTGTTTTTGTTTTTTTGTGTGTGTGTTTTGTTGTTGACGCTGTTTTTGTTTGTTTTGGTTTGGTTTGTTGGCATTTTATTAGTTTTTTGGCATGTACATGTGTGTGTGGTTTTTTGTTTGTTGTTATTTTGTTTTCTTTTATTTTGGGGAATAGTGCTTTTGTTTTGTTTGCTTTGTTTTTTTATTGTTTTTTTTCGGGGAGGGGGTTGCTTGTGGACTTCAGAGGGTAGTATATATTTGTTGACGTGTGTTGACGTGTTCTCAGCACGCACTTTTACACAATGTTCTTTACAAAACAGAAACGATTCGCTAAAGACCTCTCATGCGCGTGTATGAATGAGTTTTGCATTTTATTACCACTGCTAATGACGCACAACCCTCAGAATTAGCCGATCGCATTCACCAGTATGCGTGGATATTTGAAAAATATTACTTCAAGCTATTTCATCGCGACGTAAATTATAAGAACGATAAAATCCAATAAGATTCCCCATTTCACGGCTATCGTCATATACATGCTGAGTCGGAATTACGACGTTCCAACAGTCTATTTTTTCTGGTCCTCTTCAAATTCCCAGCTACCCAATTACTTCAGTGTCTAAGCATATATCATGATTAAGTGCTTCCTCTCAACTCTGTAAGGAGCTCCACTCACTCCCCTCTCTGAAATTCCACCGTAACGGTAAAGATGAAAGATCGTTCGGTAAATGTTGGTGGGTGAAACTGGGGCTGGTGGTTCCATCTGTTCATATTCAAAGCACGGAATACGAGAAGGATGGAACTGAGCAGGAGGTAAAGACAGAGGATCCCTTGTTTTGGCTTGTAGCCTGGTCAGGTATTTGGAAAAGCCTCAGTGAATCAATAACGACGAAATTCAATAGTTCAAATCCCGTAAACTGATGTGAATGTGCGCCCTCGTGTCGTATAGAGTTTTTTAAAGATATTGTTTCCAGGAACTGCAAATTAATGCTGGCGTGTTTCCCATTCTCCAGGGAATGCGGTTTTTTTTGCACAACTTTTGCACCACGTGTTTATTCTTTCTCAGATATTCCTTCTACTAATAGTCACTAATGCAACAAAATTAAATCTCGTAATAATAATAACTAATATGCTGTATAGATTTCATATTTCAGGAAACCAGTGAAGGTCCGGGTTAGAACTGATCTTCAGCACCCCATGCTTGTCATAAGAGGCGGTTAATTGTATTAGAAAGTCGAGCTCGCTGTCATAGTAACACATGTGTGTAAATCGATGTTCATGCTGTTTATCACTGGGTTGTTTTTGTCATGACTGAATTATTTACAGGTCCCCATCATATGGCTGGAATATTGATGAGTGTGGCGTTAAACAAACAGAAAAATGTTTCAATGTTCTCTGTACGATGGTTGTTCAGCATACTACCAGGTGTCCAGTGCCTCCTTGAAAAATACATCTTTACATGTTCTATCTTTAACACATGTGAAACAAATACCTATACCAGCAGATCTGTAATGAGGCTCCACATCCTTTTTTGGCTAGGAAATGATCAAGGTTTGATGCTACGTTTGATCACGACAATAATTCTTTGACAAAGAATACCACAAAACCGTGTTTTCTTAATGTCGAATAATTCGCACACAGTGTAAATGCCCTGGTTTACGTCACAATGTGTAGTCTTTCACTGTTTATGTCACGGTGACTGTATTAACGGGAACATGTTTGGAAAAGAAATTGTTCTGGTAAAGGACGTAGAGAAATGAAGACTGAACGTCAGTGCCTTCACGACGAGATTCAACGGAATGTCAATACAATGGTGGAATTATAGGAATAGATCATGAAAATCAGTGATTGCACCAAAGGAGGAGAGCAAACTTGTCTTGTCCTACTGGTAGAACACACACAGCATACAAAGGTAAGTATTTGTTTATTGGCCGACGCCACAAAACAGTACTATGTAACGGTGTGGTCTTGGGGGAAATCCAGTGGTACCATACAGGTTTGGCTGAATATTACCGAAATTGTAATTTTGAATAAAGTAAACTGTGTAAATGGGCTAGGTAGGATTTGTTGCCATGTTGTAGGAAGACGTGTCACGAATGAGGCAGTTGATAGATGAACAGATGAGTGGATGGGTTGATATTTTATATACTTAGTATATGACACACTCTTCTTGTGTCTTCTTTTGTGACTGGACACTGAAAGTGATGCTGGGCTCCAGACGTAAACTGTTTTGGAAAAGGTACCGATAGTGTGCTGACTTGGAAACATTAAAAATGCAACGATTGGAAGCCACTGTCGTGGTTTGTGTCGTGACGAAGGGACACAACACTGGCATGTGCGGTACCACCGTTATTACAGCGAAGCTCAGACTGAACACTGAGCTGGGCTCAGATGTTCTGCTGATTCGTTGCCCACACAACAGACTGTTTTCCATTAAATTCCACCATTCCCCTCCACCCCTGTTTATCTATGTATCCCTTTCGTAAAAGATACACAAGAACGATTGTCTTTTCATTGGATGATATGTTTCAAGATAAATGTCTAAACGTATTTTTCTATCCAAAGGAAATGGCATCTGGCCAAGCTTGTAGGTTTATGGGTGTGCTGGATTTTACATGAAAAAAAAATAAAATATCTGATGCTGGCATCGTGTTACATCATGTGCGATACGCCATCCTGTGCATCATACAACGTCAGCATCAGTATCACAACCAAGTAGTTTGATAACGCGATTTTGAAAGAAGTGCAAAGATAGCAAGACACCAACATACAGTTAACCATACAGGCCTACTACTCCTGAACATCAACATGTCTAGGATTTATAAACGTTACAACTTATCTATCTGAGATAATAAAAGCGTTTAAACTCTTAATCTTGTCTGGTATGTGATTTGCCCAGACTTATTATGACACTCAACACCGAGACATCTACACACATGTGCATTCCTGATTTCCTGTGTAAATGTGTCTCTACGTATACACCTTGAACGAGTGAGCGATTAACCCGTTCTTTCACTGACAGGCAAATAACGTCTTAAAAAATAGATCAGTGCTTTTTCTATGTCACATTTACATCTTCTCCTACATGTATTGTGGACTATCTCCTCCCATGTGTATATTTCGTGATTTCTCCTATATGCATATTTTACTTGTTTCTCCTATATACATGTTATTTAGTCTTTACCTCTTTATATTTGATTGACTATCCAACAGGTCATGTCTTATTGTTTTTTCTCCTATACATGTTAGACTGTCTTCTTCAACTTGTATATCAGAATGTCTTGTCCAAGATATAACTTGGGATGTCTTCTTCTACATGTATTCTGGACTTTCCTTCCCTGCATGTATATTGTACCTGCTACCCTACATGTATATCCGGCTATCTGGCACCACTATCCATTTATACTTTACTATCTTCTCCTACATGCGTATGCACCATCTAATCCAACTGCGATTAGTTAAATATTAAGGAAGTATAACTGCCATTTTAACCATAAAGGTGAGATAGTTACACTATGTGACCTTGATAAGACACACACTGACGTCAAGGTAGCGATGCATGTAAAAGATACTGCAGGAATGTTACCTTTTTGTGTGTTGGGTTTTTCTATGTGCTTTAAAATCAGTTACTATGCTTCCTTCGAGCCGTCCGGCAGTAGGCTTCTCCAACCAGCTCACTGTATGCATATCGTGGCTTTACAGCGAAGCTTGAACACAGACTGTATTATACTTAATGCCTAGCAGGGTGAGACAGCAGCGTTGCTTATGGTTCATCACACTGGCAGTAGCAGGTTCAGCGATGGTGTTACGCCGTTTGCGTGTATTCGCACTGGTAGAATAGACCAAAACTTTCTTTGTGACAAGTTTGGGATTTTAGTGAGTGTGTGAGTTTAGTTTTACGCCACACTCAGCAATATTCCAGCTATAGGCGGCGGTCTGTAAATAATCGAGTCTGGACCAGACAATCCAGTGACCAACAACATGAGCATCGCTCTGCGCAATGGGGAACCGGTGACATGTGTCAACCAAGTCAGCGAGCCTGACCAGCCGATCCCGCTGGTCGCCTCTTACGACAAGCATGGGTTGCTGAAGGCCTATTGTACACCGGGACCATCACGGGTCTTGGGATTTTAGAGTACGTGTGGAAGTTCTTGATTATATTGGCCTTTCAGCCAATTCTTATCTAGAGGACTTTTGGACGTTCTTCATAACACTGTCAGAATTCTTTGAACTAGAGGATTTTGCAGATTGACCAATGTACATGACAATCCCAAACTGACGACATGCACATTCACATTAAGTGTAAGCTAATTAGCATATAATCATATGCTAATTCGTATTGGTGCCAATATCCCTGAAACAATTAAACACTGTTCAGAGAAGAAAAACTTGAAGACATTGCACTATGTTGTAAACAGGGTATTCATGATACATCTTATGCTGTATCTTACTAACAAAGAAACTAACACATTTTTCGAAATTTCTTCTGCTGCACAAGATTAATCATAAACGCATTATGCAAAATACATAAAGACATGTAAAAAGGTGCTATCCTTTGCCTGTGAGTACAATTAAAAAAGAGAGATTATCATATTGCTTAAATACATCAAATCTAGGGTCAATAATCGCAACGAAGAGTCCATTTTTCGATTCGGCTTTAAGAATCAAACGAAATAGTGGCCATAACAGGTATTTACGAAAAGGTAGTTGAATCACCATTAGCGACATAAACACATAAAAAGTAATTATCCACGTGTACACAATACAAAGAAATAACAAAGAATACAATAGAAATACAAAGGATAATATTCTGTTCTGAATATTTCACTTGCAATCCTGTGTTTGCCCCTGGAGAATCACTGCTGTAAACCCGACCTGATGACTGCATTGAACGTGACTGATCATGATCATACTCCCGTTTGGTCACTGCTGTTAACAGCAAAACACAAACAGTCACATAGATTGTTGGTCACTACTATAAACATGAACACTCACTATCATGCACATGGTTGGGTAATTATAGTCAGTTTGGCTCAAGAGCGGACCGATGAATTGCGATGAATTAGCGTTTCGTTGAGTATGTTATATTTACTAGATTTCGGGTTAGATTGCAATTCATCGGTCCGCTTTTGGCACAAATGGGGCTATACCCTAACACATTGTTGGTCACTACTATAAACGTGAAAAGTGACTATCATGCATGTATTTGTGTAACTACCCTACACAGGTTGTTGTTCTCTACTATAAACATGAATAGTCTCTGTTATGCATATGGTTGAGTAACTACCCTACACAGATTGTTGGTCTATAAACATGAATAGTGACTATCATGCATGTATTTGTGTAACTACCCTACACAGATTGAGGTCACTACTATAAACATGAATAGTCTCTGTTATGCATATGGTTTGGTAGCTACTCTATACACGAACAGTGCCACAAACACAGTCTGCCTCCGTGGTTGGGTATTACCTTATTCCTTATTATGTTCCTTCTTTACTACCACAGCCATATGTCTGTTATTCATATTTAAACTTCGCATACCCTTACGTTACCTGCCTAAATTCTGTTTTCGCTATGTAACAACAGACGCAAGTCAAACCGAGTAATTATAAATATTTATCATGATCAAAAACGGAATTCGTGTCTTCTACGTCCATTTCGAGTAGCGTCATATGACTGTTTCTGACAGGTTGTTTGACGAGGGCTTTTGTGGAGATTTCAAAACTTTTTTATGGTACACTTGTGGAGGACATTGCCATAGCTGACGCACAAGTGACAAAAACATTGTCAATGTGATTCCTATTTTCAGTTCTACCTCTTATGTTCCTGTTTGTTCTCTTTTCAATCACTTGACTTTACTTTTTAACGGTAGCCATGAATACGGTAGCCATGAATGGCGAACACCTGGCATCATCGCTATTTGACGATTGTGGTTTATTGGAATGTACAAAATTGTTCTATATGTTCTTATCTTTGATTACAATTGGCATTGTCCCTTTCATTTTAAATAGAGATGAAATACGAGGTATGACTAACATGCAGTGATAACAATACAACATTTTTCATTGTTCACATTTTATTAATTACCCCATACGATTACAGCTGAGGGCTGTGTCACTTTCAGATTCATAGCTTAATAACGTGTACCCGACTACGTAATACTGGCTCCGTCGTGTTTCTTATCGGACTACGGGGGGTTATACAAATCCCTCTCAAGAATAAACATCTCGGGGCATAAAGCTGTATCTACTGCTCTTGTCGTTATCCCAGAACCGAGTCCCTCAGTGCGGAGCCATTAAACCCTCGTCTCCTTTGTTTACAGATGGTGTACATCGCAACGTTATTACACAGTTGGTACAAAGTGACTCCTTTTCACGTTTAACGGATGAAAACTATAATTTTGGTAACGAAAGATAACCCTCTCCTCTCTGTTTGAAATAAATGGTGAATAATCCTTGAGATAAGCGATTAGTATGGAACATCCCATGCTTAGTGACAAGAACATATCTATGCTTCATCAGGTGTTTTATAACGCGATTTTCACAATGACTGTATCTGATGTCACAATTACACACACATACACACACCACACACACGCGCACACACTCTCTCCCGCTCGCTCGCTCTCTCTCTCTCACACACACACACTGTTTGAATAATGAATGTAGTCATTCGACAGTAATTAAGTCCCTCAACTGTTTAAGTACGGAATCACAGCAACGCAATGGCACCTCCCATGTGTTTGATGGGTTTAGACACAGGGTTTATCAAGGTCTTGATTTTAATTATACTTTTATCTGCAAAAGACCAATGCATATTTCCCAAAGTGTATCTGGCTTCGAAATGTTATCTTGACTGTCTGCCTGAGGATGTGATGTTCCCCAGGCAACCTCGCGTTGCATTCGGCATCGTCAGCAATGCTGTGTTATGTGCATGGTAGGTTACCTCACAAGCATGGTAGTTAACACACGGATAACTGACTGAATAGAAAAATGTATACCGTTTTACAGGTTGTACACTGCTGGCTATTATCGCCACAGGTGAATGTAAGGTACCTGGACTTATATGAACTTTAAGTGGCACTGTTTTGTAACATGTATCTCTTGCGGGTTATTCTCACCAGAGTTGCAGCTGACGAACATGTCAGTAATTCTGTTGTTCTTTGTCCAGGAATTCACACCGACTCAACGGAAGATGCCGTTGACGTGCGCATCTGAGTAGGAATATGGTCTTTCGATTGGTTTACTCAACGCTGAGCATAGTTTAACTCTCATCTCTTGGTGGGTTTAGAAACTGAATCATTATGCTACCAACCGCTCTTGAAACGGAGACTGAGCCCCTTAATAATTGTGACTGAAACAGAAAACTCTCAACTGAGATAGGAGATTCAGAAAAGAATAAAAAGCGTCATAGCTGACAGGGCTAGATCTTAGGATCTATGGATGAGGGATTGTGAGACAGATTTCACTTCATCGTGAACATCCTGACTAAGGGATAAACTAAACTAAACTGTAACAATGCCGCTATGTTTCACAAATCTATTCCTTAATTGATTCCCCGAAGATAGACCAGATCAAAATTAGGTTCTCATGAACAGGCGTGGTGTGCTAGCTTCGTGGTTAAAGCGTTCCTTTGTCACGCAGGAAACCCGGGTTTGAATCCCTACATGGTACAATATTTGATGCCCATTCCATGTGTTCCCACCGTGTTATTGTTGGAATATTGCTAAAAAATCAGGTTAGAACCAAAGTCACTCTCTCACTCACTCTGGAATGCACTCTGAAATTTACTGGAATAATCCAAAACCTCAAAGTGGCACAACGCACTAAGCTGATAAATTACAACGAGCTCAGTTGTGTCTACTTCCCTTGAGCTGCATTTTTGGGGTTTGTCAGAAAAGTGGGAGCGTGGGTTCGAATCTCCTTTCACACTGGCCATGTTTTCTCCTTACACCAAACTAATTGCCAGCATACGTTACGATTGATTATAGTGTGCTGTGGCGATATGGCTTTCCTTTCACGTCAAGCCACACGATGAAACATAAATACCGTTTACAATAGCAGCGTTTTCCAAACTCTGTTCCTCTATGTTCATTTTCAGAGTGAAAGTGTTGCTCGTCACCACAACATAATGCTTGGAACTTGATGTATAGATAGACTAATTCAGATAGTACTTTACTTCCTGATACCCAGAAAGCACATGATAATGCATAGTGCACAGTTTCTACTGTCAAGACTGGATGAGCTCATCTGATAATGAAGATGAGGTTGTGTTTCTTTTAATGAAACTAAACTCAAGTCATCCCAGGTATAATAAAACCTGGAAGAAATGCAGCATTCGGTTGTATTCTGACTCTGCATTCACTCTTTGATGTCGAAACATGTAAACATGTAACGATCCGCCTCTATTATAGCTACTCTTTGGAGAACGGACCAGCAAACGTCGAAGACAGAACTCTTTTATGTAGTATATTGATGCGTTAGGTTCTGGAATTAACGTCGTGTCAAATAAATGTGACGTGACTCATACAATTAAATTCATTATTTATTTAGCATCTGTACGATGGGCACCTTGCTTTGTAGGGATGGGATGGTTTGTCGCTCTTAACAAAATTCCAACTTTATAGACTTTCGGCTAGGAGGGGGAGTGGCGTAGACAAAGGTAGCTCTGTTACCCCACGCGCTTCAAGATGCATCAAAGCATGTGTTCGAGTCCGTGTTCGCCTTTGTCAGCACCAGACCCATGGTCATGTGTTTTACTTTAGGGTGAATGTCTTACACCTGTTTCACTCTGAGTTTTAGTTTCACTTTTTGCTGTCTTGAATACTGTCACAAACTACTTCAAATGCAAATCCCTCAAACATTCACAGCCTTATGTAACGTTACATAAACAGACTTGATAAAAGGATATACATTATGATGTGCCCCTGAGTTCCATCCTGTAGATTACCACAAGGTCACTAGATAAGTGAGATAAGTTATCTGTTCTTGGATAGAGTACGAACGTTGTGCTCGTACATATACGTGTAGAATACTTATCGTGAGTGTGTGAGTTTAGTGTAACTCCGCACTCGGCAATATTCCCGCGGTCGGTAAATAATCGAGTCTGGAATAAACAATCTAGTGACCACCAACATGAACATCGATCTGCGCGTTTGGAAACCGATGACATGTGTCAACCAAGTCAGCGAGCCTGACCACCCAATCCCTTCAGTCGTCTCTTACAACAAGCATGAGTTACTGAAGGCCAACATTCTAACCCGAACCATCACGGGTCCGAATACTTATACAATTATCATGCTTGTATTACTGAAGTGTGATCTGAAGTGTTACATTTGTTGGTTTGTTTATTTGTTTATTTGCTCTTGGGCGTATGCTTAGCATTAGTCAAACTGTAGGCCTGTTCTCTGATTATAACTACTCAAGCTTGGTACAGACAATCCAGTGACTGACACCCTTCTAAGCGATGATTGCATCAACCACGTAAGCAACCTTTTCCACACGACTGCGTCAGTTACGTTTTACGACAAGACGAAAACCATTTCTAATACAGATCATCACGGGTCAGTACACATTTTCACCAGGAGCCCTCATCCGTTTTTGGAGCGGCTATCAAATATCGCTCTTACTCCCTCAGCTCTATAACCCTGCCTCACTTCAAGGCACACTGCAACAGGCTAACATAACTGTAATGCTGCTATAAATGTATCACTCACTCACCCATCCACCCACTCACTCACTCAAAAATAAAACAGGATTATCATTACGTTACGGTGTCATCCAATAAATCTTCATTTCTGAAACCATCATGTCTGCAGTAGTTTCACAAAGTGTTACGTGAGCTAAACGACCTATTTACTCAGCGTGCGCCCTTGTTGATGTACCGACACATAATTATATCAAATCTGCCCAAACAATTTCATCTTAGATTTCCAAATTCACATAAGTGTTTTACGCGAGGACCTATTAACCTCGAAATGTACATCGAAAAGTGATTAGTTGACGCTGAAAAATGCAAGTAGAAAGTGTGTGTGATTGTGTGAAATGTGGCGCAATGATGGCCCATCGGTATTGTTTATTCTCCTTTACTGAAGCACGAATGTAGATCACATTTGCTTGATTGAAATACATGGCCGAATAGTGTGTTTTTGATTTAAGAGGATTATGCTCTTAAGACTTAGTAATCTCAAAGATATATGATAGAATTTAGTTTAACCGAACCGAGCAAATTTAACCAGTTAACCGGTTCGGGTAATCGAACGCGCCTGTCGAGTGGTGCATGATCACGGTGAAGCGGCAGCAATTTGTTGAACTTCGTCATTCTATTACTTGCCTGATTAACTGACAACTGAAACAAATAGCAATCTGTTGAAGAATACTTGCATGCCTCTCGCATGCTTTGCAGAAATGAAACGCTCTCGGATTGAGTTTAGCCGTCATAGAACGGTAAACGAACGACTAAATGCTCCTCAGCCGAGATTGGTGTGGCTAAGTTTAACATCCTAAAAACTGCCAAAATCAATAGTGGGACGGCTATTCGGTTGTACGATGTGAGTGGGGTTGATTAGAACTGTTCCTTTGACTCTCGGGATATCCAAAGTTGAATAAAGAATATGTATGTGTAGTAGGATTTGTCGTACAACCCATCCATGTAAAGAAACGGTCAAATACTTTGTCGATATTAATATGGCTTGAATGATACAAGTACTCTCTCAATTCATTCCTTGTTTTATATTCAAACATATTTTGTGCAAAGAAGTCAGATGTATCAAAATACAGGCGGTACGGGTGATCAATCGGTCAGAAATAGCAGAGCTTGGTCCCCTGTGTATGCCACCAACATACACTGATCGTGGGTTCGAATCCCTCTCTGCCACGATATTTTCCAGGTTTGTCTGCACCACGTCGTCCTCCAGAGTTTCACTAACGTAGTGAACATCTAAGACCTTAGCTATTACGTTATTTCTCTGCATAAAGCTGAATGTTGTTCATTGGGGAGACTCAGTTTACCTATCAATACATTAATTGTTTGAACAGGATTGTGTATGTTTGTGAGTCAAAAATGAAACATACAGAATTGTTTATTGCACAGAGCGACGTTTCAATGTAGATGCTTACATCAAGCTACAATTGGCTGCAACCCAAACGTGACAAGTATATATACACGTTATGTTAGGACATAACAGTAGAATGACAATAACGACCAGGCAGTACATAACTGGAAGATGTCAGTTGGGGTCTATCACTGCATAGCAGGCGATTTAGTAACTTGATAACTTGATTCGCTGACTTGTCTGCAATTTCCATGACCGGAAGCACAACACAGTCCTCTCAACAAAAGAGCATTTTCCCAGTTGCAACAATATTGTGCGGAAATAAATGTCTGATTTCGAAATGACGTCCGTATTGATGACTGAACGTGGTTTGAGACAATTTGTATTAACACACGTCTTCATGAGAATCTACTATGTTTTTGCCGACGGTGTGCATGAGCACTTTGCGTAACCGTGTTTCGTTGATTTAGAAAGAAGACGATATGGTGCTTACGGTTCCACCTTCATACACTCAAAACCTGTTGAAGCAAGTTCTTCCGCGAACATCATATATAAAGCCATGGCTAGTGGTGAGAACACCCTGACGTACTTAAGACCGAGCGAAAAGTTATGCGTGATCAGATTCAGGATCAGAGACGTCAGTGGGTTGAGTGAACATGTTCACATTATGAATTATGAGGAAAACATTAAAATGTCCTAAAATATATATTCATGAAGTCTGCTTTAGTTCTGAGTTTTGGATTGTTTATCACATTTATCAAGAATGATCCTTTGAAGTGTAAAATAACAACTGTTTTGATTTCAACCAATATAAAATCGTTCAACTCCGGTTTAGAGTAACTGATAGCCCTGAAACACAAGAATACATATTCGGAGGCAGGAGTATTAAATTTCACCTTTTAAAAGAAACTTTAGTTAAAATATGAAATATGATACATAGCCATACATTTGCAAGTCACACTGAATCATGTACTGCTTACAGACAGTTGAGAAACCGCTTAAATTAGCAACAGTAACTTGTAATTATGTTTGCAGGTTCGATGCCTGTCGAATACACATGACACATGCTTGGAAAGAGGCAACATTCAATTAAGTTTTGTATTCTGTGCATAACGTCGTTGTAAATTCAATTCTGACATAATCAGTGCTGATACATTATATTCTGATCATACAATACATGAATCTTACAATAGATTGTACACAAGGAAATCCTATAGCAATACTTCATCAATATCAAAATTCAATTTGAAAAATGGTTTCTAGCAATACTAATAATCTGCAGGCCTGAAACATGAACAGAAACCTGTAATTTCGCAATCGAGAAATCGGCACATCGATTGTAGTGATGACATGTCATATACGTATTTAATGATTTATTTTACAATTGTCGAACCCGCCTAAAGACTATTTTGATAGGAGCGTGACGACACTTAAGCAATTGGCCAGATAAATAGCACGAAGAGAAGACCACGTTTATGACCAACTATAACCAACTATTGTTTGGAAGCCCGACAGCCCGCTGTATATTTCAATGGAAATGTCTATGGCTATGACCCGTTTATGAACCAAAATGTGAACCGTTTTTAACAAATTTTTCGTAAGAATGCCATGTCTCAGCATGCTTGTGCAATACACATTTTGTCGGTAATGTAATATGAATTTGTAACTAACAGACAATTTCGGATAGTCCAACTAGTTTTGTATTCAATTTAACATGAAACTAAATGAATATGCATAGTATCATACTACGTAGGATCAGCAAGTGACTGATATCATGGACCCTTGGTCAAGGTAACGCCACATGCAATTACCCATGACTATATATACGTGACGTCCACGGCCATTAAGTCAGCTCCTGCAACCTGTACTATTAAGGCACATTTGAAGGTAATCCCACTCTATGTACCTGGGATGAAACGGTGTATGACGTTTGCGAGATACATCGATGACACTATGGCACGAAATTCTAAGATCCAAGTTCCATGTAACACTATGTCATGCATTATGGACAAGAACTAGCCACAGGAATTTAGGACGTCTAACTTAACACACAAATTGTAACGATATGCACAAAATTAGTTGATGTACGTCAGAACGTAAGCTAAACCCGGACGTTAATTCACTTTCCTTCTGCAGCTATAGCCCTCACAATGATCTTTATGCTTATTATGAGGCCAATGATATTGAAATAGCATATATCTTCACACTGCGTTGTAAAAATGTAGAAACGCTTAGCACGCTCTTCTCTCTCGTGGATAAAGGAAAGTTAACGGTAAATCCTTCCACACGTTTGTTGCAATAACTCGTTACGTTGTTCATCACTTTAGATACAGCTTCCGAACCCTAGCAGTATCACATGGTACATGATGCCCGATATGTTGCGGAAAACGCCTCAGTTGCCCATATGTACATTATAACTAAAGATGCCTTCTGTATCTCAAACTGTAACCAAACACTGAATACTTTTCTTTTGATCTTCGCAATTGGGAGAGTCGACATAAGGTTTTAGCGAAAATAAGTACAAACGCACTTGTAATGCTATAATTAATTTTCATTCTGAGTCACAAGAATGTCTGTTAAATGGTCCGCCTTACTAACATCGTTATCTTCAAACCTGGAAGTACATGGACTGCCCGTACAACACCTATAGCATTATTGTGGTATAAATGAATTCTGAACAATCGCGTTTGTGCTTGAATGTTTTAACTATTTATAATGTTGAACAGCAGCGTTGACGCCATTGAAACACTAAAATATGGCTCCAGTCGTTTCTCTACAACGTGGTGCCCGTTAAACAAATAGAGTAAAAACATTCCAATTACCGATTATCAATCTCAGGGGAGTTTAATAAAAATGTCACCAGCTAAGTGTGACTTTGAACATTTATTTCACTGGAGTCAGATAATCCATTTCCTACTGCATTAATGCAGTTTTATAAAAATAATATATTTCTGATCGTTTTTGCACCTCAGGTCGAGCCAAGGGAGTGGGAGAGGGAGCTTTACCGTATTTTTGTTAGTATTACGAAACGCGATTTTGACGATTTATATCACAAAAGAATTGACAGAATCAACATGTGTCAAAGAATTTAAAAAATTTGAATCCACTCAAATAACTTTTGCACCAGAGTCGCCATTTATATGACTGCTCAGAAATAGGTTTGTAGAATTCCTTTAATAAATCTCCATCTTCAGTAAACCTGGTATAAAATAACAATACGTTCATACTGAGTAATCAACTTTTCAAATAAAGTTCGACCAAACAACTTTAACAGGTTACATGTGATTTGCAGAACAAACCAGTAATTAGAATCTGTAAGGTAATCCTTGATATCAGCTAGTGATTTATTTGTTATTCAGTGTATGCACAAGCTTTTTCACATAATTATTTATGTGCCACAAAGGTTTACCATCAATCTTGCTCTTATGCAGGGCGTTAACGGATGGCATTGCCCTTGGATGTTAATTTGTCGGATGTCTTATAATGATCACGAACGTATAGACCACTGAGATGAGTTCATTACTTTAATGTACACTGATTTCTGTGACGTTCGCCCAAACACCATCAACATCTTAAGGCTTACCTTTCCGTCACTGGTGCTCAACAAATATAATTCACCTTTATCAAGCTTCTTCTGCAGCCTACAACTAGTATAAATATCGTCAAGGGTACTTCTATTCTGATCTTTATCGGAATAAAACGGACTTCCAAAGAAAATAGAAGCCTGATATTTCCAGAACCTACACGAGCAAATCCATGTAAGCGTTGATCACACCCCGTGTTCGTGTTAGCGTAACAGGGTGTACTCTAAAGACATTTTTGTCACTCGACTACAGTCTGGAAATCCAGAACTTCAAAAGAAGCATCTGCAATGCTGACATTCGAATAATTATGGAATGTATTGAATACATCATGGCTACCTTTTACTTGTTATCCAACAGCTTTGTTAAAGAAACATTGGCGTCACAAAATTGAAAATTTGTGTATGTCCATAGAGGCATCAGTCGATGAAACACCACTTGCCACCTTTCTTATTTCAAATTTGAAAGCCCTTCAGCATGTGAGCGAAGTAGTTTTGAGGACTACCAAGCAATGTATATGCAAGTACTACTTTATAACGTGGCTTTGGCATGCAGCCGCTTCGGGACGAAGTACTCCGTATACGGATGGTCTTTCCATCAGAACCCTTGGCCGTTCTTGGACAAATACCGTCGGATTATTGGACAAATGTGACGCTTAGTAATTCCTTTAATGAAATAGTGATGTCTGTTTGATTGTCCCGTAGAGGCTAAAGCATACCAGTTCATCCGTTGTAGTAACGTAACGCCAGTCACCCACAGACATTGACATGTTCATACTAAACTACATACAGTCATTTTTTACTCCTTTCATTGCGAAATACAAACGTTCGGACAGAAACATCTCAGTAGCGTTCTGAGGGTGGACAAATGCATCATTCTCTGTTGCTGTCATTCTGAAAATAACGATTTTTCATTCTGAAACTTCGCATTCAAAGGCACAAATGCGTTGAAATCGATGCATATTGTCGGTTCCACTGATACAACAATTTCGACGATGTCACATTATTATTATCAAAGGTGTTGCTATTCGTATTACCCTGCATTTTCGGATTTTGAGAGACATCCACGGCATTACGCGCTGGCATGGTTCATTTGTTTACCATCGGTCTCAAATTCGTCGATAAGATATTTTTCTACGTGATTTGCTAAGGGTGAATGCAAATGACTATGACATTGCTGGTCGATAAGGTTATCACTTTGAATATAATAACTAGGCATCCATCTTCTTATCAGAAAGTGTCTTGGCGCCACACACAATCATCAGAATCAGGCTCTGAAGCAGGAATCACGTGTGTTAAAAATCTATCGTCATACCGTGCATTGGTTTCAATGCCATTTGATCGAATGAAAAGACTGAAACTCTTTTTAGTTCTCGTCTCTCTGATAGATTGAGAACGTTTGAAAGTAAAGAAGGATCTCATGATAAAATGATGAATTTCACTTTGCGGGATCGGATAACTCATTTTGAGGACACAAAAGGCAGTTCTAGCTGGTAGCCCAGGAATCATTGCATTGATTAAATATAATTCCAATTTGGCGATTAAAAAATATCATACCACTGAAGTGAGGCTTATGAGGCTAATTAAGAGCATTAAGGAAAAGGATCTCATCTTGAATCGTTCCGGTATAATCTTTTCAGTATCCCATTACGTGGGGGTAGAAAGCAAAAAAAATGTCTCTAGTCTGTGTTATCAATAATGATGAAACGTTACGGTATGAATTTCGATTCCCCTTCATAATATCATTTCAGTTAAAAATTCGAAAATATTTCCTTAAGTGTTCATATATCGAATCAGGCATTACATAATTGCTAATAAATAGCAATCATATAATAGCTAATCATAATTTATGCCTAGGCCAAGGATGTAAGCAACACGATTCAGTTCATCTTGGAAAGGAACATTTTACGTCGTTTTGGTGCGACTGCGAAAGTGAAAGTGGCTTGTTCACTGCAACCGATACATACACATACCATTAGCACTAAAGACCAATGGATAATGGATATCAATTAACACTCAGACAATTACAGGCTATATCAAGGATTAATGATGCTAAGTTGAAAGTGTTAGCCTATCCTCACACGCAAGTGTACACAACGACACAGATCAAGACAGGAAACCGGTTCGTCAACATCAGATTTGGAAGTATCTTCCACATGCTCCAACGACGTTCCCAGAAGCCAGTAACAGAACTTGTTTGGTTTAGAAACTCGTAACCTGTTACATCAAGGCTGGAATCGTGACTGGAATATTGATGTGAACGCTTTCGTCTAACCTCAGTTACTCCACAGAAATTCCTCTACTGGATACAGTTGTCCTGACGTTAAAACCTTAATTTTTAATCTCCCCTATCATGTCTACCATTGGTGTTCCCAACCATATTTATTATTGGTGTCCCCCACCATGTCTTCCATTGGTGTCCCCCACCATGTGTATCATCGGTGTCCCCAGCATGTCTACCATTTGTGTTCCCACAATGTATGCCATTGGTGTTCCCCACCATGTATATCATTGGTGTCCATCACCATGTTTATCATTGGTGTCCCACACCATTTCTATTACCGGTGCCCCCACCATGTCCATCATGGTTGTCCCCCACCAAGTCTATCATTAGTGTCCCTCACCATGTCTATCACTGGTGTCCCACGACATGTCTATCATTGGTGTCGCCAAGTATGTCTATCATTGGTGTCCCCAAGAATGTCTATCAGTGGCGTCCCCAGAGTTGGCTCTAATGCCATTTCAGAATCAGAGGATCGACCACTTATTCTCTGGGCGGTTCATGAGGAAAACACATCGGTTTCCAATCTGCGTAAAGATTCAAAGCTATGAACATGACACGAGCGGTGACTAGATGGGTCGTTTCAACGTTCAATTAGTCACTTTTAAAGTACATTGAGGCATGCTCATTCAGTGAAACCTTCCAAACTCATGAGCAAATGTTGTTTGATGAAGGTTAAAGTCATCGGCAAAGGTTTCATCTGCTTAATGTTTCAGGGATGTTTTTGTAAGGTGAACAGGTAACTTGCCCTCTTAAATGCATGTGGTGCAAGCGCAGAAACCTTTTCGCTAAAACCTGGTAAAATCACTCTTTAATTTTTATTTTAGTTTCCAAATTACAGTTAACTATACTTTGAGCAGCGTTTTGGGGTTAGGTAAAGAAATGCGGTTTTGCAAGCATCAGAGCCGCTTCTGGTAAAAGTGCTGACTGCAACTCCTATGGTGATAATAAAACGATAACTGGTAGGGAGGTAAGTTAAGCGCCGCTTTAAGAGGCATTCTATTTATATATCATTGTGTGTCTTTCAGGAACAGTAATATATATGTTGGACATTTACCATTTTGGAGTCATTAACGAGTATAGTGTCACACATAGAATTTTTTCCGAAGAACCAGGATTCGGACCCACTTACACACTGCATAACAAACGTTATGTGGGTTACCTTAACGTACAAAGAAATGTGAAAATCAATCCCATCATTCCAGGTACAAAGTTGCGTTTGTATCTGCCTAATGAAGGTAGGCTTACACATATACATGAAGAATGGCATTTTTGTATAATATCTTCATATCTCTCTTATATCAACATATTTATACAAATGCAGGCACAAATGGTAACATCATCTTGCAAATGCCTAACTATTGGTATTGTGAAAATAATGAATATTATTATCAGATTTGCTTCTTACGTAGAGGTATATCAACATTACTTGCCGATCACATCACAGGTGGAAAATATATTGACCATGTCCATATGATTTAACTGTTGCTTTGGTCGTTACATTATTGACTTCCGATCCGAAATGAGTGTTCATTCCAGCTTGAAGATTCATCATGTAGTCAACTACTGTTTTATCAAGGGAACCTTTATTTGTTATTCTACAACTCTGACAGCCGAGTCGCGTGTCAGCTGTGTGTCATATTGACGGAACGCATGATAGGTGTACAGTTCTGGGTTCACTTCACTGAGGAAAACCAGATTCAACAGAACACTACAAGTCGCATCCCTGCCACAAGCGCTCATTAAACGGGGATTCTCAGGACTCTGCTCGAAAGAGGTCCAAAGGCATCTTCGAGGTTAATCTTGATTGTCACATCTGACACTCGCTGACAATATCAAGCAACTTGACGACGAGATCGACCGGAAAATTGATAGTCTTGCTAGACTCTTACAGGCGATGACTACCGATCAAGGCCTAACGGATAATAGTGGACATCTTCAAATAACATTAGCCATGTAAACCCAGTAGGACTTCAAATGTATCTGGACGGCCGTCGGTAATGTGAATTTTCCCATGTCATTTGTTTCATCACAAGGTATTCAACAAAGCTAACACGATATAGGAACATCCACCAGAGACCACCTGGTACATCGAAGGTTGACTGATAAGTCCTAAGGTTCAAAAGGGAATGTTTCGCGTCAGTGTTGACGTTTTTTGTTCTTGACGTAGCATAAAATTATGGTGTCCTATCCAGAAGAAACTTTAGTCTGTTTCGCTAAGCACACATCATTGTCATACGTATGGTACTTTGTTATTTTGCTTTTATAAATATTCCAGCACATTGTACCCATGGGAGGAATCGGACGAGCGAACGTTTTAAGCATTACACTACCAATACTGCCCCTGATGTTTAGAGACAGATCTGAGGAAATTACTCTGCCTTCGACTGTCTAGCCACATGCAAAATTCCCTCAGTTAGTTTATACTTTATGCACAAAGAAATCTGTTTCGTGTGTTAATCGTAACGTGTTATTTTCCGGCGTTGACACTTTATATTTATGGAAAGTAATGCATGGATTCTGTGTTTGTAAGTGAACATATCATAAAAAATACACACAAGAAGAATTCGTGGATGTCGTTAATTAACTTTGGATAATGCTGTCATCAAAACGTGACATGTTAGCGATGATAATATCATTTTATCCAAATGGTCATTGTCACCTGAACGTGTTATCTTAAAACTATTATGTCTATCTATCATAATTTTGTACTTTATAGTGGGTACTTCATACATACCTATTCGTTTTATATTTTCTGTGCAAGTCGAGGTCGGAGCCAAAATATCTTGGTGTGAGTAATTCAATTCCAATTAACGGCTATCAACCAGGGTTTATATTTCCATGGTGTGAACCAAATGGAAATTTGAGAGAATTGAAATATTGCAGGAGATATTGTGTCTCCATCGGCGTAAATACATTTTAAACTAATAACCCGTGGGATAGATTCAACAGGTATTTTCATTTGAAACGAGATTCGTTAGCACAAATTTGTCAAAGTATGTTATTTTTGTTTTTACGGGAGATTCAACCTGCAGATATTTTATATATCAGAAACATGGGATCGTGAAGAGAAACATTTAGTTTAAACACTAACATACCAGGAAGACATGTACTTGTGGGTCAGACCGTAATATACTGGTAGGTTAAGATTGACGATGACACCTTGGTTATTGTAACACCTACTAATTAATTGCAGAATACCAAGATGTGTTCGAAGAACAAATTCCAGCAGCACACATGTGATCTGCGTCCGAGTGAAATGTCATGAAAAAGTAAGATAAGCTCTGATAAGCCAATATAGTGTCTGTCTGGGCCCAATGCATCGTTTGCTGCAGACGCGAAGCAAACGAGTCACAGTATACTCACATGAATCTCTGTCAGCGACGTCGCGACACCAGGTGTCTGGTAAAAGGTTCATTTAGTCCTGTTTCCGGTGTGTTAGTGCCCTAGCTTCATACAGGTGGCTTCCGAGGCAGAAATACTTCTGACATGCGTACTGTCAACTGTCAACCGGTAATCCGTCTGTGGTATGTATAACACGAAAGGATTTTGATATCGAAAACAAACCACTCAACTAAAGCGTACAATAGTATTGACTTTTTCTGACATTTCGATTCCTTAGACGGACACAAGGATGACCACGTACCATTGGTACCACCCTCGTGATATGACAGAATAAACTTTGGAACTGTTTTGGCAGTGAATAATTAGTTGTATGTACAGGCTACTCAGCCCTATACAGTGGACATATACGGCAACTTAAACGCCATGTTGACAAATATTAGCAAAACGGAACATTTTCAGATGCGTGCAGGTAATGCGAGAGGGCGTTACAAAAACGTTTTGAGTAAGGCATATGTGAAACACAAACATTTTCGAGAGCTTCAAAACACTCCACTTCAATACATCTGTTTCATACTTCCTCTAGTTATCCTTATCTTCTCGAATGTCAAATCCTGGCCTGTCAATCAGGCGTCCTCATCAGCATCCAAATGTCCTTGTTGAATCCCTGATCATACAAGTGTTTAGTTCTTTTCGCAAATTTTAAACCCGTGGTACTCACGAGATGGCCTAAAGGTGAATACAGTGGGTGAATAGAAGCTGTTATCCAAATTCAAGTAGAGCAACCATAGTAACGTGAGTGGTGGATGCCAGTGTCCTCGCGGATTCTGGCCGCCCATGGAAAATAATGTTACGATATAATACTAATTATCCTAGATAGACATACGATGTGTCAATAGTTCTATAAACGGCATACGACCTTTCTTTAATACCATTTGGGCTGTGGAATGATATGCTAAAATATTCATTTATATGGATGTCGGTAAATAATCGAGTCTTGAGCAGAAAATCTAGCTACCAACATCATGAGCATCGATATACGCAAATGGGATGCGATGACGTGTGTCCACAATGTCAGAAAGCCTAAGGACCCGATTTCTCCTCATAGTCGCCATTGACAAGCATGAGTTCCTGAAGATCAGTTCTGACTCGGATCTTCACGGATCTGATGTGGAATTCGACATTGTTCAGTCGACTCTCCTGTAAGAGTTTTCTTTTGGAAGTGGAATCGCTTATGTTGCATACATTTGTCAACTCTAAAGTTCAAGAACTAGTTCGTGTAGCAGATAAAATCAGATATCATTAAGTAACAGGACAAGAAGCACACTATCGTATTTAACCTTCGCAGGGAAACATTGATATACGTTCATACTTAACCACGTCTTCGGACTTCATGACAAGTATGTTGTATGGTCAGAAAACATTTTAGCAGTTAGCAGTTTGATGTGACTGTAAGGCACATTGTCGTCTTGGTTATGATGCATCAACACAAAGGTACCAAGTCTGCACTGTATGTATCTCGTTTTAATCATGTGTGGCAAGTAGTCAATTAGGAGTCGCTCTGCTCTAACCCCTGCTCGTATATATCTGTATAGACACTTTTAAGTGCGGATTGCGATATGCAATAAATCCCTGGACACTGAAGGACGTGTAACTAATGTAGAACCTAGTTCCTGTGATCAGGTCCCAGATGAATATCAAAAGTTGCCATAATCCTTACCATATATGTGATAAAAGCATAAAATATGATACTGACTTCCCCAACGAAAAGCTAATTAATGGGATACAGAGTGCTTTAAGTAGACGGTTGTATATTAAGAACGCTTGATTGCAGACTGAGAACCATACGGCTACAAAACTGTGTCACTGATGAACTGATCGGCGTATGGTTACCCAGCCATCAAACTTAATGAATTACTAGGATGTCATTAAAGAGACATTCACTGATAATAATGCACGATCTGGTTCACAGATCTAGAGCAGTCAAGTTCGATGAATCTGACGGCCATCGTTTGCTAGATTTGAAGATAAAACCTGTTTTATCACTTGTGTCTGGATGTTCCATGAGAACCCATGTATGTCACGTATGTTATATGTTGGATTACACTTTCATTATTTATTAAAGTGTAAACTGTACATGTATATGTGGCAAAATCATTTACTTATATACCAGATAGGTTTCATATCTCTTTTGCTAGTGTCAGGGGCTTCGACAGCGTACTTGATGTGACAGCTCCAATCCCCTTCAGACACATGTGTTCGCCTTATTGTTCAGTCGTTATACTTATACTGGCAATACAACGGGAGACAATTCTGCATAAAGAACAAAGAAGTCGTCCAGTAGTCTGTATTAAGTGCTGCTAACATGGGACTATGCCATTAAAGCCTCACATTAACAAACCTTACTACAAATCATTATATTCTTCATTTGTAGATCAGCTTGACGCACAAGTTAAAAAACTGAAAGTCTGATGACTGCAAATACCCAAGTCATTGACATCTGTAATAGCTATTCTGTAGTCTTTAACATGCCTACATATAAAGTACACTATCAGACAGCTCCTATCACGATAATGACCCAAGGGAACTCTGAAATAGAATCATATGTTTATGTTTAGAACAGACTGAAGAATCTGTTCTCCAGAAGATCCAACTGTGTTTCTTGTTTGATATAAAATGTAAGGAGACTAACTTTTCTCAGCATGCAATTAATTATCACCATACCCTTTTTCACAACGCAAGGTAATATAGGATTTTGTGGACTAGAGAATTTTCATTCCCTCCAATTCAATGTTGGCAATGTCAGATTATTCTCTTTGATCTGTACGTGTGCTGTCTTTCAGTGTCCTGTTTCATCACAGGCATATTGACTATTTTATTTTCCGACATCGCTGAGTTCTAAACATATGTCTTATGAAGGTTAGTTGTGGTTGTTTCTATTTTCTGGTTGTAATGTTCTTTATAAAGCAGACATCAAAGCGCTTCAGGTTTTGGCTTATAACCTGTCCAACGAGTCACGTTTGAAAAACTGAACAATGCAACCAAATTAAAGTTTTTAACTTACATTAGTAACAGAAAGCAAACATAGACCTCACAACCCTTTTTCAGATGACTTAGGTGATATTAATATTTATATTTGAATTCAAGACCAGTTTATGTTTCAATCAGTTTTCCCCACAACATAATGAATATGACACTTCTAATGAATTAAACACGCTATTCTGTTTTAAGTTCCGTTTGACATATTCAACACAGCAGACGTGTTATTTCCGTTTCTAACAGCGAGCAGGAGGAGTAAAAAAGCTTTTTGAGGTATCCTCAAAGGCAGACCCCTAATGGGGTCTAATTAGTCCCATGGAGATCTCAAACGGGACTCGAAGGAGAACTCGAACGCAAACAGTGTCTGACACTGCCGTATCGTAGACGCCGACGCTGTCAGATGAAGTCCATTCAGCGTTTTTATTCTTTCATCTTGCTGCCATTGTTGCTGGAAAGGTCACCTTACACACGAGCCCCACAGTGTCCCTACAGGAAGATGGCATAAAGACGTTTTTTTAATCACTGGGGATCTTGAAAGTTATGAAGATGCTTGACAGAAGATGCTTTGTTGCTTTATGACAGTGACATTTCACGAATTCTGCTGTTAGCTCAGCTATGAAAGAAATTAGGCTAACAAGTATAACAGTGTTATTGTCAGTGTGTACATACGTCGAGACTGCCTAGAACTTAGAAGTTCGTGCGAAACCCTAATGCAATACGATATGTCCTTATTATACCAGTAGTGTTGGAAAGCCAAGAGGCCCAGCGTCAACACAACTATTTGCAGGGTGAAACAATGTGCAGAGATCCTACAAAATTTGTAGCACATATAACCACTATACTAAAAACGCGTTTGGCATAAACATATTCTCAAATTTGGAAGATACCCTTCGCACTGAAGTCCATATTTAATTACTGATTTTTGTGCTAATTTGGCCAATACATGAGTAATAGATTTTTTCTACATTTTGTTTACTAGGCGTCTCAGCCAAAAAGAAAGATTGTGACGTCGTCCGCTAATTACTGAAGGCACTGCATGGACAGATACTGACTTTATTAAGTCCTTTCTTTGTAAGTGCTGACATAAAGTGATGGCACAAACAATTTACAGATAATTCCTACGATGGTATGACCGTCGGCCGCATGTAACAGTATATGTTTGAAGGCCTTGTGGGTACTTGTTGACACTTTATGCCAGGTGGGGAATCAAATCGGTGGATATGTAATGTTTAAAACCATTACCAAAACGTTTAACTGTAATATAAGGGGAATTGATGGACCTGCAATTTGAAATGGTGAGTGAGTGAGTCTGTTCTAACGCCGCCGCTTTCAAAACTATTCCAGCAATATCACGGCGTGGTACACCAGAAATGTGCTTCACATGTTTTACCCATGCTGACATTCGAACCCGGGTCTTCTTTGAGACAAGTGGACGCCTTGAAATTCTGCTTACCCGACCACCCCAATAACTGTCGGCTTTCAGCTGACTGTCCATGATAACTGCGACGATACATCTGCCTCGCATGTTTACATCACTTTTTAGAATGTCAGGCAATCCTTTTAAAAAGTTTTTTCAGGCACAATACATTCTGGTTTTTATGCCCTTAGTGCTAGAAAAATCCAAGTGAACATTCGGAAATAATATCAGCCTGTTGTGCCGAAATGACACACGACGAATATTTTCAATAGAATTGATTTTCCTTTAAAAATATGAAAAATATTTCGTCTTGTAAAATGTATTTATCACACTTTAAATTTTGTTGTTGCATCTCACGAATGTCTTAAGTTTCAGGTAATAAAGCATTCGTAAAATGAAGTAGTTTGTCATATATGTCAGTCATCAAAATACACTTAGTCTATTATCGTTAATGTATGTGTGCAAGTTACATGAATCACCTGTTAAAAAGGCGACAAGATTAACACGACACGGTTACGTCGTGGGCAACGAGGCTGACAGTGACGGCGGCACGATATAGGGTCACGAAACATGCAAATTCGTAGACTCAGAATCCGACATCAATTCCATTGAATGCTTTTAAAACGTAACGAAAGCAGAAAGTCTGTGAGATAAGGAATTCGACCAGCGTTGAAACGATGCAATATACAGTTAAGTGCCAAATCTGATTGAATTTGAACGTATATTTCTATTTCTAGAGCTGCTTCTTTAGTTCGCGTGTAACAGTGCACGTACGGGTTAGTACACAACCAAGGTAGTTCAATTGAATGCATAGCAACCCTATCGGGTGATCAAGATTGGCAATTTGATAACATCCCAAAAGACTTGTTCTCTTTATTAGAAGTCTCCAAGGCACCTATCGTCAGCCTGTCGTATTAACACAAGCTCACAGACAAGCCGTAGCTATGACAACAAAATCATCATGGCAGCGAAAGGAGTCCTTTCCTGGCCATAGCACCTGACTTTGTGGAAAAGCATTAACAATGATTGGCAATATGAACCCAGGTAAACTGGGGATGGGGTTTTTAATGCATCATGGGAAATTTCACTTTTGTCATGAGATATATAAACCAATAGCAAATAAAGGGATTTCTTCGTTCAATTTGCATTATCTGCATTATGTCCAAATGACGTCCTGTTGGTTCTGTGGGCTTTTAACCAAATTACTGGCCAATCACGTAGCTTCATCCCTCATCATCTGAGAGATGCTGTGGCCCCGGAGTGATTTTTATTCCATGAAATGAACTCTTGACTCTGTTAGGAATATGAGGCATGTTCCCTGTTCCATATTTAGTTGCTCATTACGTTTCATAACCCCAAGCAAGTACTTATTAGTGGGTGAGTCTCGGACATCGTCCTTTCTTAGCATTATTTTAGTCATTTGATGGAGGGTCAGACCAGCAATTGGTTTTACATACTGTAACGCGGCTGAAAGTCAAACCCTAGTGCCAAGTGAGACGAAACAATAGTTTAATCAGCACGTAGTCTCATATTTTATTTATTTAAAATTTCAGATTTTACGTTTTCGCTAGAAGGCACTGAAGCAACATCTGGCTTCAGATAATGTCTTGGCTAATTATGATTCGCTACACACAGACGCAATATCTATTGTGATAATAACTGAGCAGAATTTGATTTAACATAGTTTTTAGTTACTTCATTTAAACTGTGAATCAGTTTAAATGTTCCTATTTGTTTTTGATTTTGCTGTCAAAGCCAATCACATTTCTTTGAAAAATAATAGCATACCACTACAAGAACATGAAGTGAATTCCACGGATTTCCAAGTGTAACAAACACGACGTATCTTTTTCCCCTTTTTAGCGAATGTTGTTTCCTGTTTTTCATTCGAGAAAAGATCCATCTTTACCAATAGAATTAAATGGCGTTAAGTAACATGACAGCGTCAAGACAGTTGTGCAGTTATTGATTTTATACATTTAATAAGAGAACTGCGGGACGACAGCACGGCCTACAGAAACAATAGCATAAGGTCTGGTCACTGCTACTAGAATAGACTATTTTAGTGCATAATTCAGGCGTTTGGGCGATGAACGTCAGTAGAAACCATACAGTTTCGGGATGTGGTGCATAAGAAACCCAGACTTTGTTTGTATTTGGTCAAACTTTCAATTAAACACGGCCATCCATATCCAATGAATCGAAAATAGATTGCACAATCGGGTTATCTTGTTCGTGCTAACCAAACCAAACCAACATGTCAATCTTTTCAGTACAATGGTGAGATGACTGTCACACCGCCGCCGACAAAGAACTATCCAGACACTCTCTAAGAATTATTAAGAAATGAAGAGCTTAGGTCTCCTCTCCTACAAATGTATTTGAACGGTTCGTGATTCGCCATTAACCTGAATGAAATAAATAGAATCTGGTACAGCCGTAGGTCAGAATTATTCAAACTCCTTTCAAAGCTTAGCAAAACACGGGGCGTAAGCGCGTTGCTTGTTTCTTCCAGTGAGTAGGCTGACTGCTAATTGAAACTTTACAGGAGTGAGATCTATTTGTGTTGAATGAAATTACGATTCCCAGTGTGCAGATTGCTTATGACATAAATATATTCCACATTTGGATTGGTACATTTGTTCGTGTGATTCGAAATATCTTAATAACATGTTTGAACGGTTTGACCGTTATGGAATCAAACATTTAATTCAGTGAATATTGTACTGCGAACAGATTCGTTGCAATGCTAAACATGGCATCAACTGCACCCTTGTGTTTAAGAGCTTTGAAAACCACATCTTATCTCTTCGGGCAAATACGTAACAGCTAAGAGGTAAACACGGCAAAACACACGTAGGTTTCTAAATTTAAATCAGGTTGGAAATGCGAAGGTTGGCATTAGTCGCATATGAAAATCGTGGTTGTGGTTTGAATTTCACGTGCGTCTTACTTGCTTCGAATATGGGACTTAACGAGATAAACACAAAATACATCCAAACCTTTTTACACGAATGTTGAGCTGGTGAAAAAGACATATACCGACTCGCTTCTGCCGCAGGTAACGTAATTCTTCGTGATTTGGATGTGTTTCTGTATGCAATTATTCTCTGGTCCGCCTGCGGACAATCAGTATGAAAACAGGGTTTTCTGCGCGGTGAACACATTGGAGTGAATAGTCTTATTTGATGTGATCAGGATGTAGCTGTGAATAGTCTTATTTGACGTGATCAGGATGTAGCTGTGAATAGTCTTATTTGACGTGATCAGGATGTAGCTGTGAATAGTCTTATTTGACGTGATCAGCATGCAGCTGTCAATAGTCCTACTCCACGTGATCAACGTGTAGCTGAGAATATCCTTGTTTGACGATATCAACACATAGCTGTAATTAGTGTTATTTGACAGGTGAACACGTGACTGAATGATATTAGTGAACACGTAGACATACAATCGTTTATGATGACCACGTTGGTGTGAATAGTTTTATCTGACATGGTGATCAGTAGACGTAAATAGTGTTATCTGATATGATGACTACGTAGATGCGAAAAGTGATATCTGATATGGTGAAGAGCGGCATTTGACGTCATGAACATGTGAATGTGAAAACTGTCATCAGATATGACAAACACATGACAACTCAAAAGTACAATGATGCCACAATAACCAAATCGTGTTCTGTAAAATACAGGCAACCGACAGGTGGAAGAAATCTGTCGGGTCAGACAACTAGATTTGATAACGGTTCATCATTCAACGAAGCCAACAGTTAAAATCTACGCAGCCCACTTGGAATGACGAACTTCGAGGCCAACAACATAACAAAAAGTGTGTTGCTCTCAGACTGGCTTTGGCTCGCAAGTCTGTAAGTAACATCGCCTTAACAGTTATAGCTTTCCTTTGCCTCTCGAGGCTGATAAGTTTGAAGGTAACCGCGAGTTGCTCTCATTATAGCCCAACGCCTGTCTCCTGATATTAAAATGACTAACATATGCGGTTAATAGTTCAGCGAGATGATAGCCATTCCTGCTTAATTGCCACAGGGCAGGTTCAGGTGCATGTCAAGTCGGCATTGTTTAAAGCCACCATGCATCTCTTGCAAACCTGTACGCCAAAAATAGTAGACTATCCAATTTTGTAAACACAAACAGGAATTTCAACATACGTCATTGATTTTTCATACTGAAGTGAGACGTTATCAGTATAGAAAATGGTTTAAAATATGCCACTTGAGCCATGCCTTCATCCATCACGATTCAAAGTAAAACACCATTGTGTATGGCCATACACCGTCGCCTCCCGCTGATGGAACGATGTATACGGAAACGGTGTCGTAATGAGCCCCTTTAACGGGACCCGCAGGATGCGCCATCAGTTGACTTTTGCCCCAGTTCCTAATGCTGATGATATTGATGAAGATAGATGCTGAGCACTGCAGTAACTGCAGAACCGATGCACGATCACACATCAATTCATTAAGTCGTCTTCTGCTATCAAATTTAGTGGATTTCCTGTCACAATTCATGCAGTAAAACCTTCGATTGATCGATGATGGCGTTTTTGTCCAATAAGGGACACGTGGAACAGCGGAGGTTTGAACTCCCAACACTGCAGACATTAATAGGAAAGTGAATCCTCCTATGTCATTCTCAGTTAATTAGCAAAAGGACTTTAGGTAAGGAGAGCACAAGAATAATAGCCACTGTGAAGGACTGGAAGTCCCAAGTAACACCTTAACACCACACACTTTGACGAATGCATTAAAGAAATGATCCACAAGCAGTGTTTATATTAAAAACAGCCGCTGGGGCATTTGAAAGTTACATAAAGGCACAAAAGTGTATTATTATAGGATTCCCTTCGGGAGAAAATCTACGCATGCATTCTTTTCCTAATCTTTATTCAGGTTTTGCTCTGATGGAAAGTTTATAAAGGTTAATGGAAAGATTATTTTAATCATGTTGGGGCTAGTGTAAGATTTAGTGTGTCACGTTGAGTTCTCGGTATGTTCGTGAAAGCCTGAGATTTTGCTGAAGGAAATGTCCTGTGTTTTTACTAATATCAATAATTGTAGTGAAGCGTTAATTACTACCTGTGTGACTTGTTAATATACAAGTGTATGAAATATTAATGCTCTGCGCTCACATCCGGATTATTGCATCGTAAGGAGTAATGTCCTTTCCATGTGTACCCAAAAGGACTTTCCCAGAAGCAAATGTGTTCAGTCTCATATGGTCACTAATTTGTTCATTTTTACATGAATGCTGCTGTAAGGGGTTGGGTAAGGGAGTGGCGTACAGTATTTGAGTGAGTTGGGTTTACCGGCGTTTAAAAGACAGTTTCAGTTATATCATTAGCACTTTTGCGGGGTTTAGAGTTACCTCTTTAATGAGTGCGATTAAGGTGCTATCAAATCTAGGTACATAGTCAAAGGAAATCGGGATTCGAACCTGTGGTCATAGGTGTGTGTTTTATATCAAAGGGACACAACTCCACACGTCGAACCATATCGCCTTCGACGACTGAACCGCTTATACCTCGTCTTTTCCGAGAATTTACGTAAGGTTAACAAATACAATTATGTTATGATGTATGGTTCTGCAACACTGACGCCTGTGAAGCATGCAGCATCAATACCGGTAGACTTGTGACTGGCAGCCAGCAACTACCATAGATGTCACAGTGTCTGTTCAGTCACCTATCAGTCGTAGATAAGTAGTGTTGATCGCAAAGATGCTGTATGGGTGATGGTTTGTGATAGCTTGTTCAAGGGAATTCCCATGGCTTAGGTCCTGCCCGACACTCTTCAGGAGCATTAACAACACATGTGTTGTCTCACTGGATATGTTATAGCAATATCCTAGAAATAACAAAGGTACCCGGGGTGATGTGATGGTGCTCTGTAGGGGCAACAATAGAGGATGCATCACACGACGAGCCAAGACGAGTTCGCTCCCAAAAGTAGAGGTAACAGACTACTTACGAGAACGGGACGACGACGTAAAACACTTGCTCCCTGTCAGTGGGTGAAGCAATACAGGAAACCTCAAGAGGAGTATATGACTGAGGACCGTCGACGAGACAACCCGTACTCGCTTCAAGCTGGTGAATGAGTACCTTACACTGTACTTAGAGGCACCTTCGATGATGTGAAATATCCCTGTGCTACCGGTACGTGAAGCCAAAGACGACCATGGATCATAGAATATTTTTCCCAGGTTACATGGGTGTTTGTTAAGTGCCGCAGACAGCAGGACTCCAGCTACTCAAAGGTACAGGAACCTAGTCAGACCAGAACTATCAAACTCATGGGTAAACCGTGGATTGTCCAACGCCCTCGGAACGCCATACCACACCACTGACCCGTTTCTAACCGAGCTTATAACAAACCCATTGAGCATTCCACACGGAATCCTTGCTGACTGAGCTCAGAGACAATAAAAGGCATAGTATGGCCTACAAAGAACGCATCTCCAATATACTGTCAAAGACAAAATATGTGTCTATGTGGCAATATTAACTCAGGAAGGGTCTGAGTGAAACCACAACTTTGTGGAAGGAATGTTTCCTGTAAAAGAAATTAACACAAACATGTTTTCTTCATCTCAGGTCATTAAAAGTCGACCAGTAATCATTTAACAGATTGAGTAAATGCCAAGAGAAAAAGAAAAGAATTCTTGATGAAAAAAAATAAGTATCTGCCAAAAGATATTTGTCGTTTCAAATCATTCCTGTCCATCATCAAGGTTTGTTGCAAAATATGTTTTCAATGTCAAACCATACATAATACTGGAGCAGAATTAAACTCACATCCGTCCTTTAATCTTAACATTCAGAGAACTCAATGATAAAACCAATGCAAAATACTTTAACAGCTCTAAAATCAATACTTGAGGCACAGCACAAACGTCTATCGGTAGACGCTAGCAATGCGCAGTTTGCCAAGGAAATGTAATAGCCACGCTCATACCGTTTCAGAACTCACATATCCAAGAGAGACTGCAATAGACAACGGTTTGATAGAAATAGCTTCCAGTATAATAACATTGCCAGCATGGGCACACATCATTGAGTACACCAGCAGATACGTGATAAACAACGATACCTCCCACTCGTCGTTAAGCGGTAGTTGCTTTATAGGAGGGCCCTTTCACAGACGCCTAGTTGTGTGCAATCTTGTCAGGTTAATGTACGTGGGAGATGCTTCTCCTCGTTAACCTATGTGTGAAAGTGGGAGGGGAAGGAAAAAAGGTGGGACAGAGGGAAAGAAAGAAACAGAGAGAGAGACAAACAGATAGAGGGGGTAAAGACAGACCAAATCGGAGGATGAGACAGGCGAACTCAAAAAGAGAGACAAAAAATAAGAGATTCAGAGAGGGCGAGAGAGAGACGAAAAAAAGGGTAGAGAGAGAAAGAGAAACGAAGAGACAGACGAAATCAAAAGGAGAGAGACACAGAGAGAAAAGGAGAGACAGGTGGGAAAAAGGAAGAGAGAAACAAAGAAACGAAGAGGCAGTCGAAATCGAAAAGAGAGACACAGAGAGAAAAGGAGAGACAGAGAGTCTAGAGTGAGAGGAAGAGAGTGAGCGAGAAATAGAAGAATCAAGGGGAGAGAGGCGTTAAAAGCCATGCTTTTGAATGAGTACCTGTTATTTCCATAACATTACTACTAGGTTTTGGATGAGCGTCGGAAATCCAGCGAACCCGAATACTCATCTGATAACTCTACTTGGCATGGAAGTTTTTTTTATCTCACGTTGCCAAAGCATCACAATGCATATGCATAGGCGTCCCTACTCAAGAACCCACGTTGCTGATGATACTGTGTCAACGATGTAAACACCACGATCCTGTCATGCCATCTGTGACCTGCATGCCTGCGTTAATAGACACTGGAAGATGGACCCATTTCACAAGGGTTCAAGACTCTATACTCTTGGAATGGCAAAGAAGCATCTGCATGTGCGTCCTCATCATGATTACATTTTTAAGGAATGAACCATTTATTTCAAAAGGCCGGCGTGATGTTCTCTGGAAAGTGTTTGGGTGGAGAGACAGAAAAAAACCGTAATACATGCACCATGCATTGATAAGGGTGATTTTTGCATGTTCCCGAAATGTTTATTGAGGTTATTTTGGACGAAGGTCCTTTCGTGTGGGTAAATCTGCTAAAGTATTTTACAGTTTCCTTCCACGCTTGCGCAGTTTTATAGGTGTGAGCTTCGTGCACGATAATCAGATTGCGTCAGGAATAACGTTCCTGGCTTAATGCGTTGTGGTCAACCAATTTCTGCGTATGCTTTCGCTGTCGTTATGGGGTAGCTCTGTGGCCAGGAGTGACGGGTGTGTCGAGAGCAGAAATATTGGTAGAGATCATGATAGGTCACGTTGTACTTGGATGATCCTGATGTCAGTGACGCGGGCTGTGGATAGTGCGTTCGCTTGCCACTGGTTTTGACGCATTCATGAGTTATTTAGACTTCATCTTGTTATCTAAAGTAAAATAAGCTTTATTTTATACTGAAAAAGGCTTTCTGTAAACACGTTAATCCTAAGGTAACTACAAGCTTGTCAGACTTATATTGTTCAAACATTTGCAATTGCATATTTCAAAACGAGCAGGGTTTCGATAGACGACCTCAAATAAATCAAAAATGTGCAAAAAAGAGACAAATCTCTACTTTTATGTTCCTGATATATTCTTTCCTAACACGTTACGTCTCTGTAAGTAATTTCCGGAGATTGATGAGACAGTCGGAGGTTTTGACAAATGCATGTTGGGAATACACGTGTATCTGTGTGTCCACCCATCGAGCTCAGCTTCCTGGTTGTCTATCTACATAATAGAATGTGCAGCCAGAAATAGTTCTATTAAAAGCCACGAGAAGCCACGAGCTATTGCGGTAAAGCCAGAACTTTCGTGAAGTCTTTCCATCCCATTCCGACACTTTGTGAAGCTATCGCAACCCGCTAGAGCATGAGCAGAGATTTCCTGGGAACGAGACATATGCTAGACATCGGCGATATCGATCAGCGATTGGTGACGATCGGCTCTTGAGTTTATCTCTGAGTGTAAACTCCACATAGCGTTTCTGTTTGTAATCTTGGGTAAATATGACTTATTTGGAATTTATTGTGATATCCATCTCTCAGTTAGCACAGGTGTTGATCTCTGTAACATACTTATCACTTGGTTCACGGTTCACGAAGAATCCCTGTACTATCAGAAATAAATATTTGCTTTTATATGAAGTTTTTGAAAATAGACCCTACAAGTACGTCTGTCTGTTCCGACTTTTTTTAGTCTGTTCAGATGAAGGAGAATGCCTCTTTCCACCACGAGAAACTCTCCCCACCCGCTCCTCGCCCGTTGACATTTAAACAGTCATGTCTATCATTAGCTTGCGAATCTTGGATTTCCTTATGTCTAGGGCGCGCACGTAATTAATAAAACCGGAAAATGTTACCAGTTTAAGTTTCTTTTGATTACTCTGTTATATTTATGACTCATATATCCGCAAATATGGTAACTATACTCATAACTATCAACCTAAGTGTTTCGTTCATTCATTTGCCAATTGTGCATAAGGCCATGGGAGGCTGTGTAATGGTTTCTAGAAACATCTTATTCAATGTCATGACTCTCTTGTTCGTCAACTGACATCCCTACTGGTCCTGTAATGACCATATGCCCAGCAGTATACTGCACGCATTCAGTACGTTATGCGTGTAAAGGTTTCACAATAAGAGCAACTGACCTTTTGAACAACTCATTATATTTTGCACATGCAACAAAGGGAAACCACATGAAGGTGATTTGACACAGAACAAATGTTCCTCTCGTCCGTGTGTTATTACTTGGTGGGTTATCAGTGCTTTCAGGACTTTTCTTAAACCCATGATTAGCATAAAACGAGACTGACGGCGTTGGAAAGCCAAACACCTGACTTGGTTTTGTATGTCATTGTATCCCAACTTCCCAAATCGATGTTCACGTTTTCAATCACCACATTGTGTGGTCCAGACCGATTGTTTACAGATCACCATAGAGCTGGAATAATGCTTCGTTAAACAATAAACAAACAAAACAGCCATTATTCCCCCTCATAACTTTCACGAATGTTTGTTATTAAACCCACAGGAGTTAATCGTCTATCAGAGGTTCTTTCTGAATTCTAGCATCCACTCATTTAACTCTCGTCTTGTAATTCTCGCAATGTCGAATCTATGTTCAGTAATGCCGTTGTCTTTTTAACGAGAATTCCGTCTAGCCAAATTCTCCGTTGGAAGACTGAAACGCAATATCCTATGTGTTCGCACAGTTTAAAGTCTGCGAAGAATGGCGACATGTAGATGTTGATTGCTGGAACCCAATACTTATTTCAACAGATAGTATTTCTCCCAAACATCACGGAACATCCCGAAGATCAACAGGATTTTATTTCTTTATCTGTTAGACGATATTTCATCTGATAAGTTATGTTTAAGTGGATATGTTGAGTTGCATGTCGCATTGCACAGCATTTCAGTTGCACGATAGCGTGTCAGCATGAAGCGAAAGGAATGCAAAACGAATGTTGCGGACATTGGTGGATACTAAAGAAACAAGAACCAAAACCAGTACAATCATGTCTATATGAGATTCGAATGAACGTCGAATCACGACATCCAGGCCCGCTGAACACGAATGTAACTTTCTATTCCTATAGCACCCTTGCAGTTTGAGAGATCACATATCCATTAAAGGAAGACATGCCACTAGAATAACTATAGCGAATGCGTTTGGATTTACGCCACTATTAGCAACAATAATAGTAATAATGCTAATATTTGCGCCTAGAATCCAACGCAATTGTATTCTCTGGCCTTGCATTACTACCCTGACGGAATCGCACTTTCAAAGTCGACGCCGTAATCCACGTCTCAGGAACTCATTTTAAACAGCTGGATCGACTGAATGCAGTGCGGACGAAGTAAAATGCCCAGGAAGGGTCACAAAGCAGTAAGAGACGTAGGTCTCATGTGTTTGGTTTCTCCACACCGGGATTCGACCATTGACTATCCGCTCACCTTTTAGAAAATGATTGACACAACTATTATCCATAGCACTGGCTCTTTGTATTGCTTGTTCTTACTGATTTATACACCCAAGCCTACACCGACTGGTGTGTGTTGTAATAACAGCGTTTAATTTACATTTTTATGCGTTTAAATCCTTGACTCCCTAAAATTATTATGATCCCCTTATAATTACAGTTCCCGGCTTACACGAAATATTGTGCAGGACGCCCCTCGTTCCTCAGATAGTTCCCTTCATGAAGGTGGTTAACCTGTGTCCTTTCGTTGAATGACGGTCGCAGTTGGATCTTAGATGAAAACTCAACATCCCTCACATAAAAAGCCCACAATGGGCTTGTGGTGTATATTTAAATTCACAGACGGTCTCTTGGCCTGGTATTAGGTCCCGCTACGTAGGAAATCATTTCTCGTAAGCAATATTTCAGAGTAATTGCAACAAACGACAAAGCTGAACTCCCTTGAACTATTAACAGGCAATGCAGAAAGCACACTGTCAGTGGTCTGTGTACTTTTAGTTTTTTCAGCTACTGTTTCAATCTCAGGCGTGGGCTATTGGCTGAGTAAAGCTGCGTAGGTTGTTTGTGTAAATCTGTCAGATCAAAGACATCATTATCGAGTTTTCTTAATTCATCAAATCCTCCGCATTTTAATTAGACTTCCATAAAAACCTTGGATACTGCGTCTTTAGAATGATCTTCACTTTGTGCTGAATATAGCTACGTTCGTTGCCGTTGGACACCAGACTGTGTCGCATTAATATTTACAAACCACTCATAATGTGTAGTACAAAGAAAAAGCAACATTACTAAGAACCTAATTACGACATTACACATATCATTTTCTTGATAATATATGCTAGCGTTCAGAAATATTCAATTCTACAGCATATGTACACAATTTCATTTTATGCAAAGTCGACAGTACAGTTTGTGTGACATTGTCGACAGTACCGTTTGTGGTATCATAGTCTGAACGCGTGACCTGTTGACATCCTTGTAGGACACACTGTTCCAGTTTCTCAGCGGTGACGGCTGCAGGTGGCGCTGGTAGCATTCTTATTTGTAGATCCAGTCAGTTCTATATGTGTACTATTGGATTCATGGCTGGAGAATATGCTGGTCGCGACAAAACAACGATGTTAGCGTTATGCATGAAGTCGTTTGTTAGTCTTGCTCTATGAGGCCTTGCGTTCTGGTGCTGGTGGACAATGGCAAGTAGTTGTTGCTCGATAAGTGGCAACATGACTACTTTAGAAACTCACCCCTGTATCTTCGAGCATTCAGCTTGATATGTATAACCACACGTCTCGTATAGAGATCGCCGTAGATCACCCCTACACCATCGCGCTCTCGGCTCCAAATGGCTGGTCCTCTTGAACGCAACTCGGAGACGCAGACGTTCGTTGATGAAAATCACAATCACGCAACGTCTCCAATCACCTAGCGTCGAACTAGCCTTGCCAATGTCGACGACAGTGGGTTTTGAAGAGTCAGATGCACTCAGTGGTACGATCGACGCGCTCGAATACCATGTTCTCGTACACTGTATGTCGACTGATACGATGCCATTGTACCGTCGCTGCCGTTGATGTCTCCGTTGCAAAACAGTTTCTCAGATGAAATGTCATCACTGGCGGACCACTCTAAGGCCTGGTGTATTGCCGTTGTTTTCGTCGTCTCCCCAAACTGATGACAGTCGCTCGGGTGCAGTCAAAGGTTCTGGCAATGACGGTGTGGTAATTTGTTTCTGTTCTTTTTACTATAGCGTTGCTCACGTGTCGCTTTGCTGTTTTGTAACGTCAGTATGCACGTGCATATTGTGGGTCATCTGAAAAAGTAGCTTCGTTTTGTTTTGTTTTGTTTTTTTGTTTTTTTGTTTTTTGCGACGTTTAGGCCAATCGTTATTTTTGTCGCCGTTTGTTCCCAGTAGAGTTTTATCACTTCATTTTTATGTTTGTGAATTTTGGTGTCATATTTTGGGTGTTTGCATACTTGTACATAATTCTTAATACCAGAATGACACCACGTTAAAATAGTAATTACTTTTATATACAAAGATTACATTACATACAAAGTGGTAACATGCATTGACGGTTTCGTTAGACGAATAGTTTCAGCATGACCGAGACGACGTCATACGTGACGTCATTAAACGAGACGCCACTAATGGTGACGGTATCACGCCGACAATCAGTAGTTACTAGTTGCACATAAAATGTATACAGCATAGGTACAACAGTCGGTTCCAAATGACAGGTAAATATCGTTGACAACCTTGTAATCTGCAAGGTATTATATACACGTCCGTCTGGAAGTATTATATAGAGAGAATCAATACAACAGTAATATACATAGTATATAGATTGTATAACATAATCGTCAGGACAACTCAACTCTATATCCTGGTCATGTCGACGTCTGACCTCTCTCCAAGTCCTCTGATAATAAATGTATCACGTAATCTTGTTCACAGATGTGATGTCGAATCCCTGATGAGAGATTTCCAACACAAACAATATTTCCTGCGTTTATACTAAAGGGGTCCTCTTAAACTTTATTCACCTGTGGACACATCTGTCTCGATTAAGCCAGTGATTCGACTAAACCCTGTTTCCTGGCGTTTAGACAACACTAATTTCTTCTATTGATTGTTTCTATTTGCCATTCGGATTATCCACGACACAAGTTTTGCATGCCAATGTCCATCCGCTTTATCAAGCGTATTAATCGTCAATCGCATTGTCACATAAATGTCCGGTTTTCTGTAAGAAGTATTTCTGTGTGTTTATGTATTCTGAAATAGCCGTACTGCCCGTGGACGACATGGCTTAAAAGTAGCTATTTTAGGCTAGAGGACTTCGTTAATACCCCGTAATAGCCGTATCGATATGCGAATGCCTGATGATACGAATCACTGGATCGTCTGATAGTGTGAATGATATTCGATTGTGTCAAGGGCACGATCGATCATATATATGACAATCATAGCAATGCGTATCTCACCACATCGGACTGTCTTCAGCCATGTAACGTTTGTGATACTTTATCATTTCCAAGTAAGAACTGTAGAAATATATATGAAATATTAATATTTTAATGTTAGAAATTGTCCTGAAAAATATACCGCTAAGAATGGAGATCAAAAGAAAATAAAACAAATAAATTTTGTCTGCTGTCGAACAAATATTGTGAAGAGGATGAGTATTACTAACATTTCATAATTCTTGTCATCCTTAACTTTTCATCAACATTCTGTGGCGGTCCTGAAATCAAACAATATGATTATGTTCACCCAGCCATGTGGATATAGCATTCGCTAAAGACCCGAGTTCAGTGAGTGAAACCCATTTCTGGTGTCCCCGCCGTGATGATGCTAAAACTAACCTCACTCACTTATCGTTTATGTTACTCTGCTACTAAACACAACATATGATATTAGTAAGCACAAATTTGTACGTTTTCGAATTTACTTTCTGCCATCTACAATGCTGAACAGTTATATCGTTCGTAATAATTGTACTGGATTGTTGTTAACACGTAGGGACAAGGTGTTTGAGACCCAAATACCTGGGACAGCTTCTGTGAAGCTTGACTCGAATCCATGTCAGCCCTGGGGACAATGTCGACGCAGTTTTGACCGCTATTTCCCGCAACGTCTCATATCGTTCATCGTCAGTGATCAGAGAATACAACACCGCTTTTGAATGTGCGGTTTCCTACAATTAGAACCCATTACAGCCACATCCGGAACGACAAGGTGATATAGCCCCCCACGTTGAAAGACATACCTCAGAGTTGTGATACTTACACAACACCAAAACATCTGGCACTGATCCAAAACAATATTTAATCAAACACTATATGTCCATTCGCTCAAATCGCTATCGGCACGTATGTCAGTACTTAACAATTAAGTGAAGTTTACGCAGGACTTACAATCGCAGCCGCAGGGAGCATGTGTCACTTCCATCGCTTAGAAATGTCAGCAATAGCCATACTTCTGCTAAAGTGTGATGACTAGACAATATGGTGCCATGCCTTTAGGGGGTCACGATGCTGATGCTGCGTTTGGGATAATCGTATACACTTGCTGTGTGTTGTGGCTTATCTATACCAACATCACCTCACCAAAACAGCGTCCAACCCACAACAGTTGATCCGCGAGGTGTTGAATCGGACATGTGACGTGAATTCCTCAGGATTCAGAAATCACGCCATGTACTATTACGACGAATTAATCTAACGTGCATACTTTCCACCCAACTCACTTCCTCTGGACGGCGAGCAAACAGTAAACGTGCCACGAGGTATCGTCCTTGCGTAACAATTAGCAGTGCTAACTGGGTTCGCTCAATTTTGTTTGATAGGAGTACTGTTTCTAGATCCTTTCATCCTATCGTCGTATCCATGTTTTTGTATTCATCAGCAGGACACATTAGATTTTGTACTTCATCTGTCGGTTAGGTACGTGAAATTTGTACTTATCCATCAACAAAATACATATAGCGTCCACCGTATTCGTGAGCGTGATATAAAATTTGTACTTTAAATATCTATCACCGTGGTATCAAAACTTTCTATAACTATCGGTCTGAGCTGTATATGAAATATGCACCTTATCCATGAGCGGTGAATATGTGTGATAAACGGAAAACCTGTAATGCAGCCTAGTATCATAAGAGTTGAGCTGTCTGTGAGTCACATGGGCAACAACAAACAATAACCAGTATTTTATTCGAGTATTTTTTATTCATGTCATGTACTTCCGTGATCTAGTTAATGTCCGCTACAATTCGGGCTTAAGACCAATGGAACCGGATCCAGATATTGGCGATTTCGACAATTGAGAAGTTATTTTCCAATTAAACCTTCACCTTTAGCATACAGATCCATAATGTTCTCCTTTTTTTGCAGCGTTTGATGTCCTAGATGTATACGAAAAGAAGGATGAAAGATGTAATTTTGAGGGTGTGTTCATGTGCCACGACATAGAGACGCCCTGTATAAACCGGACGCTCGTGTGTAATGGGATCAGCGAGTGCCCGGATGGGAGCGACGAGAGTGTAGTGGAGTGTGGTGCGTATTGTCCTGATGTTTGAGTATTACGCTGTTTTAAAGTATTTCAGTTATTGTCTTACTGTGGGATTGTTAACATTCGCGTATTAAGTTGGTTAAAAAGGTTTGATACCGTGGTTTTTGTCCATACTGTATGGGATGTGATAGTATGAGAGCGTATTTATACTATGCAGTTATTTCCCTTTATCTTGCTTCTAATCATGATATTATGGTCTGGGCAAGAGTTATCTCCCCTTATCATATTTGGGTTTGCTGTTTCACCTGGAGATAATGTTGATACGCTGGTAACAGCTTTAAATATTATCTTTAATATTAATCTTGTGTGAATGTACTATACATAAATCCATTTTATAAAAAAAACCTGGTTATTATAAAACCCTTAAACCATGTTTTCCTTGATGAATCAATATTTTTTTAAGTTTCTGTTTTTCAGAAGTTAATTGATGTGTCAAATCGTGCATAGTGCCCCCCCCCCCCCCCCCCCCCCACCCCCCCTCCTTTTTCCATGTCTCGGTCTATCCCTTAAATCAGGGGTGACCAGAGTCCTCCTCACAATATTATTAATGTTCCCTTTAACACGATGAAGTGGCAGGGCATTCCTTTGTCCTAAATGCCAATAACGTCACGAAAAGGTTTTAGCGCTGTCATTTAAAAATCAGTTTGTAAAAACTGTTGTGTACTTAGTGCAGTTATGAAATAATACATCAGTGTGGTGTGGTCGACCCTTCCATTTGAACAAACTGTTTAGCACCAAGGACACGTCACACATAGCTACTCTTGGCCACTATTGTTTATCATTGACTTAAGGCAGTAGAGAGCATCACCGTATCTAAGTGGCCCCTGTCCAGAGAGAAGAAGGTCAGTGATTCGAGTCTGGCCGCGCCATATCAGAAGACGAATGCTACATGTTGGCCATAAAACCGACATAAGTTAGTCTTAGAGCATGCAGACCCACGGCGGTGAACCGCAATGTCCATTCCACCTAACTGATGAACGATACATAGCCTCTGCAGTTTGCCTGCATCCGGATCAAAAAGTGACATACTATAATCCACGTCAGAAGTGACCAGGATTATCTGTCCGATGTGAAAGTGTGTTGCATTAATACTATACTTACATCTACAGGTTGTTTAGCCAACGAGTTTCAGTGTAACAACTCCCACTGTGTCGACATGATACATCGTTGCGATCTCAACAAGGACTGTGAAGGTGGAAATGATGAAGAGGGGTGTTGTGAGTATCAGCTTTAGTCCATTGAACAGCATCATTGTTCTTCCCTATCGTGGTGTTGGAAAATGTATTTCCGCAATGTTTTGGCATATCCACTGTGTGCTCTAAAGTTTGTTCAAAATCCGATACAGGAGTGAATAAACTCGAGCTGGAATGCAGGGATCTATATCGTAGCGAATCCTCAAAGTGGGTTCAGTGAGTTTAGTTTTATGCCACACTCAGCCTACTGATTTGGTAAATCTTACCTCGACAGTATATATTCTTGTTCATAATCCCAATCAGTAGATTCTGGTAGAGACTAGATCTACAGGCCACCTGTCATGCAAACTTGTCAGTGCTTGTTTTACAAAGATGGTTGTCTCCGTGTGTGTGCTAACGGTTGCCCCTCTAGACACGTCAGACGACTGTTTGCAGTTTAGTTTTTCTTATTCTTCCAGTGACGTATGAGTGCCCCAGTACCCATTTCAAGTGTAACAACGATTTCTGCATTCCGAAAGATAAAATGTGCAACTTCATCGACGACTGCCAGGACAACTCTGATGAGATCAACTGCAGTGAGTAGAGATTCCCTTATGCAGTGATGTTTCTTGGAATGTGCTTGTTGAATCGCATTATGTATGAAATTATAGTTACGACAGACTTGTTGAGTGCGACAGGTATTGTCATCCCTGCATGGCATTCTTCTTGAACCTGGGTCATAGTATAAATACATCGTATTGTTTCACATATCACATGAATATTTATTAATAAACGACTTCCTAATGCAAATCTGTGGCCGGCACAGATCTCTCATTCTCAAAATTGGAGTGAGAATAGGTCCCAAAAGCATGATTATTTCAAGAGCCAACTGAAAAGTGGATCGGGTTTCCAGGCTTTGTTTGTGTGTATGCCATTGTACGCTAACCATTTGGAAGCTGCTCATGAAATGATGGCTTGTCTGGCAGGTCCCGACTATTTACATGCATTTATATTTTGATGGATGCAGTGCCATATAATACATCAAACGTTCACTCGTGTATTGCATTTTTTTTCTTCCAGACCGGCGAAGTTGTTATGCGACTGAGTTCAGATGCAACAACTCCGAGTGTATCCCTGCTGCATATCTGTGCGATAAGCAAAAAGATTGCTTAGATGGATCCGATGAAGACTTTTTCAGCTGTCGTGAGTCACAACCCTTATTGATGAGGAACACCCTTTATGGATAAATCCTTTATTGCAACATATGCGACGTTTCGGTGTAGATATATTGCATATATTGCAATAAAGAAATAGCCTGCCTTTAAAACGTGTTCCTCTTCATCGTGCCAGCTTCTAAATGCCACTTCAAGAAGACACAACTCTTATTTTTAGTGACTGAATTAACGGGTTTGTGTAATACTCGACAAACCGTACTTCAGGTACTAACGCGTTAGGTCAGCAGGACTGGAGAAGTGTTGGTTTTAGACGGTATCCACTTTCAGAAACCTGGCACAAAAGAAGACTCATCAGTTCATCTTCCTGAAAATCTCTCAGTTTGTACAACCCAGTGGCTGGTCTCAAAAGTTTAACACATTCTCAAAGATCAGTTTATCCAAAACTGTCACAATGACATTATATCAAGTCCCTGGAGCCACCTTCCAATTTTGATGCATATCGCCTCCTTCAAAAAACGCATTTCTTTACCATCTTTGATATGTAGAGCATGTAACCACAGTTTACCTATGTTAGACGGACCGCAAGTATAATATTCCAAGGGACCAGAGAACGTGTCAGCTATGCACTTCTAAAAGCATCGCAAATTTGTATGATTACAGTTTTCATTGCAAAGCACTAGATACTTTAAAGAAAGATTTTACCTACCCATTTAACCTCTTTTCCCAATGAAACGAAGTATACGAAATTATTATCTGAGAAAACATCTCGAGACGGAGTAAATCTATCAAAATATATCTCCTGTCAATCATCTCTTGTCAGACAATTTGAATTTGCGTTTGTATATATGTTTACAAACATATGACCTTGTACCACCAAGGTGGTTTATGTGAATACTGAAATTGAAATTGAACAACCGTAAAGGTTCCAAATATGAATCTCGAGCCCACGATCGCAGGATTCTTGTTTACCTTATTGGAAAAGCAATAGGGAACGCTTATATATTCGACCATTCTTTCCCTAAAGATTGCCTGAAGATTATTAAACACCCATGAGTTATATAATTGTAGTCCGATGTGTCAAATCAATGTATCCCATGATTTCGGGCGTTCATGTGACGGATGTATGCTTCCAGTTCACCACGTGCGCTGTGACATCGGTCTATATGTGTCAAGTGCACAAGTGTGTGACGGATGGGTGGACTGCTTCGGGTCTCAGAAGGACGAAGCTAACTGTGAGTGTCTATACCATCTGTTTTAACATGTTCATGTTTTGGGGTGTTTTTTTTTATTTTTAACATTATATACAGTTGGTATCATTTAACTCTTGGTTAATATATTACGTGCCATCTGAAGGTTAATTTGAAGTGACATGTATGATATCAAACTACACAACTCTGAAATGCCAATATTATATGATAGGCGACGCAATTTGATTGTTACGATGTCGTCACACCTGTCATTCATATGCATTGCATTTGATAACACCAAATTGGTATTTCCTTGATACATAATCGAGACCCCCATTTTCCAGGTGGACCGTGTTTACCGTCACAATATCGTTGCAATAACAATCGATGTATAGGCGCGGCCAACGTCTGCGACGGCGATTGTGACTGCAACACATGTGAAGACGAGCTTAACTGCGGTACGTCCTGAATGTGATGGAACGGTTTTTAAGAAAATGAATGAGTGAATTGTTTCATGTTCCCAACTAAATGTATCACGTCGCGGTGACCTTTTTATGGTTTTGTGCACTTGCATGTGTATTCGCATCTTTGCATCAGAAACTGTACTACGACCTTACAAATGCGATAGCTGTTTTGTGCACGACTTCTCAATAGGATCATGACGCCCCTTTCGTTATTCTTCGACCTTTATCTCTGATTTTGTTCCCTTATCAGAAGTGATTTATCTCCAGCAGAAATACCATTACAGGAAGCGATTTTTATTTCCTGTGGGTCAATGGTGCCCAGTTGTCTATAGGTCCCCAACTGGCATAAGAAGACTTACGTCAACTGGATGTGCACGGATCTGATACTCATCTGATTAATAGCCATGGTTTTTCACCCTGGTACCTTTGTTCGTGGTTTAATCACGTTAGTCGTCTTGCCAAATCATAGCAGGACCCTCACTCACTGCATTACTAAGATTGCCAAATGTCATTGATTCTGTTAGAATGTTGACGAAGACTCGTGAGAAGAATCACTGGAATGACATTTGAAAGATGCTGCTAAAATCTTAACGATTAAAGAGCACAGTGATAGTTAACGAACAAGTAGAAACTGACTTTACTGGAGTAATATAAAATACTTTATTTGATTTCTTCCTCAAGATCAGGTACAATAATTGATTGCCAAAGACAAGGATATGTACATTTGGCGCTTAATTGGGTTAGTTAAGTGACATTTTCATCGCAGTGTCAAATTTACTGTCGAACTTTGTTTAGTGTTCTAAACCATACACTGATTGTCTAGTTTGGACATGTGCATTGCCTCCCATGATTTCTTACAGAGGTGGTGTACTGGTATGTTTAGTACTGTTGCTGTCTAAGAACATTCTGCTCACCTATTCTGTTTTCCTTGAATGGTGGTTGTTCCACAGCGTATTATGACCATCGCCTTGTTTATTGCAGGCGACATAGAATGTGTGCGAGGAAGTGGCTTCCGATGCCGCCGAAATAATAAATGTATTGACAACAAGTACCTGTGTGATGGAGTAAATGACTGCCGGGACACCGTTGTAGGCTCAGATGAAAACTACTGCTGTAAGTTCAAACCCTACACATGACAAACCGGATCACTGACATCAATTAGATTCTAATTTCACTTATGTCCATGCGTAGTCCAACGTGTTAAGCATACAGTCCAGGGCCTAGATTTTCGAAGCTCTCCTAGCGCTAACCTAGTCGTAAGTTATTGTCAATGTATGGTACTTAATGTATGGCACCATCTCAACACCATGAGAGCATAACAGAAACATGTTTGCAGCGTTACCGCATTCGTAAGTCTATGATAAGCTACAGCGGTAGCGACAAGTCATAACTGTAGGAACGCTTTGTGGATCGGGACCTGAACTAACGTATATCCAGGTGATATGTGCATGCCACATTTAGCCCTAATGTGAACTGTGTTTTTCTTCATACAGCTCAGAATACCAGCGATGAGTGTGCAGAATTCCCGCATTTTGTATGTCTAGATGGTCAGTGTATACCGGATAAAGGTCAATGTGACTACATCGCAGACTGTCGTGAAGGGGAGGACGAGAGCGAATGTTGTACGTATGAAGACACTGCTGCATACCGTTGTATATATTATATGGTCTTGCAACACTGACGAGCCTTTACAAATGGTATGGTTTGTCCATGTTCTTTGTACAGTAACATGGCACTGGCAGTCACCATTATTTCCATAGATTTTGTATCGGCTAGAGTTTATTTGGCAAGTCGTTTGGGGGTTTATTCAGAAAGATGTGGATGTGGTTTCTAATTCTAGGCTTCTCCCAGAAAATGTTTCAGTATTTGCCACAGGTTTCTCCGGAGAATCACTATGATTTTCAACTTTCACCTAAACCAAGCTGACACTGTGATATCCTGAAATCCTTTCAGAAGAGGCGTTAAACACAATATATTATAAGTCACTTGTGCCTTATTTGTTGTGGTTGCATAGTGGGTGGTCCTTGATACCTGTTGTACTGACTGATATGCAATGGATATATATGAAACTGGCTCATCCATAGCAAGAACAATTCCTTGCAACAGGACTGTCGATATGTTTTGGTAATTATGAATGAATACGTATTTCACAAGAGAATTATAACTTGTACGGTTAATGACTGTGAGCTCACCTTTTCCAGAACACCAAGTATAATCACTATTTCATAGTGATCCATAGACACATGCTCTGTCGTCGTATCGCACAGTGACAATCACTGGATTTTCTTGTTAAAACCCGAGGTGTTTACAAACAATAATGCAAAAATAAAGTAATGCTAACATAACACAGATGTAATACTGCTGGAACAAATATTTGTTCACAAATTGGTAGGTTTGATTTGGCAGAGATTACTTATCAATGAGGAAAGAGTTTTATGTCGCTCCTGCTTGAGGGTGCGGTTCGAATCCCGGATGAGACTCAACCAAAAAGCTACTAGAATGTGTACTTTACCACGAAAGTGTAACACCAAATGTGATATGTGTTACATTGGAACACATTCTAAATAGGATTGTGTAATATTGTTTGCATATTGTTTCCTCATATATTTAGAATAAAACAGGAAGCATAAAACGACCGCACTACTTTAAACTGCATTCATAACAAACATGTTTATAATGAACTGATGGATATAACGAACTGATGGATATAAGGAACAAATGATTGATCCTGTCTGTTTGTTGTATCGTTTAGTCAAAATGTTTATAAAGAAAAGCTCCCTCAGAGTTTGTTGTAATTGTGGTTTACGATAGTGCCGCTGCCTTTAGCTGCGATATACTATAGAACTCAGTGATATTATTCGGAGGTAATGTACTACACGTTAAAGTGCCTTCCCGATCTGTTATCAGATTTTGAGCAGTGCGCCGATGGCGATTTCCGGTGCAAGAACGAGCAATGCGTTCCAATGGAGAACCGC